>NW_023460116.1:0-42402 GCF_013731165.1 Rhagoletis pomonella
GGAAGTAAATACGGTAACAAACCAACAAGAATAAACAATAAACGCATTAGATTTATTGTAAAATGCAACGCCTTGCGGTGAGAGCCAGCGTGTTGTGTTAAAATATGAGATCCGTGCATGCAAAGTCAACATCAGGCGCACTCAGCTTGGCCTTGCCAAATTGCCCATTTTTACAAGGCTTTTTATATGTATGTATATTTATTTATTTATTTCGTGTATATAAATATTTTCTTTTTGTACTTTATTCGTACTTGGAGGCAAAATTGTAAACGAAAATTGCAAAATTTATTGTCGTCTCGAGTTTGGGTTATTTGTTGTTGTTACTTTTTCTTTTTTTTTTTGCTCTTAAGCCTGAACTGGTAAGTGGTGGGTACGAAATTGCGCGACAAAAAACAATTTCATATTTTGGTTTCGCAAAATATAAATGCAAAGCCGAGAAAATAATTTACGAATTTAACGAAAATATGGTGCAATACAATTTGATATAAAAAGATATACAAGAATTAGCATAAATGTGCTTCGTCACGGCAAAGAGTGCTTTCGATAATCAAATTTGAATGCAGTAATTCGAGGAAGAATAAAATTAGTGGAAGGCGTGGAATAATTCATATTTTAAATATGTATATACTTGTAAACGTACAAACACACATAATTATATGTATGCTTTTAACCTGAAGGGTTGCAATTTTTCATACAAAATTGTTAGATGGTTTCACTAAGTAATAGCAACAGTTATTTATATTGAATTTGTATTTGCATGCGCAATTCAAATGCAGGAAGCATTTTCTTGTAAGTCCGAGAACAACGATGGCCTAACACAAAATATAATAGCTACAGAATAAATAAGTCGTCATAAGGTAAGCTGGCAGAAAATGGGAGGTGGACCCACAAGCTTATCCTCAATGTTGAACAATCGCTGAATAGGTCTCACAGAGAGTGTAATTTTCATCTAATCCAGTTTCTCTCGATCCACGATCCTTATCGTGAGTATCTCACTAGACTTGCGCATAACGACTCCCCGTACTGTTCGAGGTGCATAGGAATAAGGGAAAAATACGTAAGGAGAATCTGGGCCAAACAACCCCGTGAAGCAGGGACCGAACATAACAGTTATTGAAAAATTCACTATGAAGGAAATGTTCTACAACTAAGTGATACATACCAATCGGCTTTTTTTTCACCGAGAACCAAATTTGAAAATAAATTTTTATTTTTAATTTTTATGCAAAATTTCAAAAAATAACAATTATTTTTAATTTCTATTTTACAAATCCAAAATAACAATTATTTTTGATATTTATATAAATAACCCGTAGATAACAGTTATTTTTGATCACTATGCTATGCGTCTTAGATAACAATTTTTTATTATTTTTATTTTTATTTATAAAAGTCATCAATAAAAATCAATCACCGGCTTTTATCTTTTAAATCATACGCATAGAAATCATTATAATTTTTTGCAGTTAAGAAAGCGTTGGAGAACCAAAATTTACTACGACTTATACAAATGACTTTTATAAGCAAGATTTTAAAAATAAAAGTCTGTGACAGATTTATATTGATGACTTTTATAAAAGAGATAAAAAAATAAATAAATAAATATATTCAATAACTGTTATGTAAGATATATAATTTAAAAATCAAAAATAACTCTTATTTGCATATTTTTTAGATAAAAATCAAAATTAATTGGTATTTTGGATTTATTAAAGAAAAATCAGAAAAAATTGTTATTTAAGGGTTTGTTAAATAAAAGTAAAAAAATAATTGTTAAGAATGATTTTTTTAATAAAAAGTTGTAACTGTTACGGTCCCTGTCGTGAAGTGGTACGTTCAGTGGCAGTTCCACGGGAGAGTTTGTGGTTTGTGAAGAGGTTTTAGTGCGTAGCTGCAGCCGCGATGCTAAAGGTCGGGCATACTGCTATGCCGGTATAGTACTTTCCTTCTTCTTCTAGTAGTTTCCTTCTTCAAGGGCGTGATCCCAGAAAAATAAATAAATAAATAATAAAAAACCATTGAGCTAAGTCAGTATGTCAACCCAACTACAATCAAGGGCAACTATTTTACTGCTATTTAGAATTGATCATGTGGTTGTTGGTTTTTGTTGATATTCTATTTTTAGAATGTTTAAACATCGAGATGTTCTGACAGCAGATTTACTATTTAAAATTTTGAATTTTATATGGAAATTGACAGAAATAAAATCATTTTCCATTTCAATTTGCTGTTGAAACCGGCTATATGTAAATCAAAGATTTTCATAAAATTCGCCAAAACCTTTCATTGATGCATGTAATTTTTAAAACGTTGCATGTTTAATAAATAAAATCTTTAATATCTCGGAAATCTTTCACCACAAATCTCTTACGTTCAACTACTTTCTTGCTTTATTATGCAGTTTGAAAGCAAGCAGTTTGTTTGCAATTTTATTATTTGCTTACACTTCAAAATGGATAATTGATTAACAAATGCATGTGCATATATATACCAGATTGTAGCACTTCAAATGGCATTTGCAGCTTTTAGTTGAATTCCATTTTAATTAAAATGCATACTTCACTTTATTTAACTAAAAAATAAATGATAAGTATAACTACATACATTTGTGTAGGTATATAAATATGTCAGTTAAAAGTCCGAGTAACTAGCAAAGTGTTCACTAAATTTTGTTAAATCCAATAAAATTCTTATTAAAAATTAATTTCATCCAAGTTAGCAACACTTAAATGCAATTCTTAAAAATACCAGTTACATAAAGTTAGATTAGCTTCACTTAAGTAATGCCGAGTATGTTTGAAATGCACTTGTGCAAAAGCAGAGAAGCATATAAATTTCAACAATAGTCAGATTGCCAGTTTTCAAGAACTTTTGCACTTTTACCACTCGCACGCCTACACATATACACTATAAGTGTAAGTGTATGTACGTACATACATGCATATGTACAACGACTGCATGAATCTGCATTTATAAAAAGCAGGGACCCTGCGGGAAATGTGTCTAACTAAAAGTTAACTTGAAGTTGATTAGAAAGCTCACTATTATCTGTATATTTTCTTTGAGGAAAGCTAACTATTTTCTATGGCGATGACCGCGAAAAAGTCTGCATTAGATGTCCACTAACTTGTAACTAACTACTTTTGGACATAAAATATCAATATAAAAAACAAAATATTTTTTTTTTCATTTTTCACTTTCTTATTTACTTTTCTTATTTTATTACATTACATATTTTTTTTACATATTCCGCTGTAGGTGGTCCCATATTCGAACTCCGTCAGACATATCTAAAAATTGATAGTACAGTGATTTGTCCTCAATTCGAGAAAGTATTTGTGAAGTGCAGAAGGAAAGTGTATACAAAGTAAAATTTGTATGAGGATATTTAAATAAAAACTTGTTTAAAGAATAAAATCTCCGGATTACGTCTGCATTACTTTTCAACTTCTTTTCAGTTAGCTTTTTGTAGGTAACTACAAGTTATATGAATTTTGTTTTTTTTTTTTTAACCCACAAAAAACTAACCACAAGTTGGTTATTTTTGATCACTTGACAATTTTTTTCTGCAGGGGAAGCATGTATGTACATGTTTACACAGAAATATTTAAGAATAAGAATTTCATTAAAATGTTTGCATACATTTTTGTATTCACATGTAAACGTATATTAAAATACATACGCACATATATGTATATATAAATATGCAAAAATAAATAAATACACTTTCGAAGACAATCTACTCAAAAAATGTACATATCTATATATATGTAATACCATGTACAACAAGAACATGTACATATACATCCTTTGATTTATTCTACTGCATAAAAAGAAGGATACAAAAAAAATCTGGAATAAAATATGGCAAAATCTCCAACTGTGCCTGGCCAAGAGGACAGCAGCCTTACAAGTAGCAAACACACAATTTGCGTGCAATACCCATACCCAAGTATGTACATTAGGGTGCCACTAGCTTCATACGAAATTATATTATCACGGATTTGTTAATCTATTCAGAGCAGTTCGCACTTCACTTGAATTCGATCACTGGATTGTTAAATGAAACACCCATTTTATTTTAATATATATCATTATGTGTAAGTTGTAAGTGGCTAAGCATGCGCGTTGATCTAAAATTTTTTTTCTAACGCTGGTAGCAATTTTTTGCCTGAAGTGTGCTCGAAATGTCAGCAACAAAAATGTATAAAAGTCAACGCAACTAGAAACTTGTAGCTTATTAAATACACTATAATTTATTAAGATATAAAAGTGCATACCGAAAATTTTTCCAAAATTTCTGAAAGAAAATTTTGAAAGTTTGGTGAAAATCCTTTTATAAATTTTAACAATTTGCAATTTTTTTCGTTTTAGGGGAACCCTATAAATGTTTTTAGCTAGTTTATATTATGTAATATTTATTAACAGGCATTCTCCTAGATTTTCTACAATAATGATACTTCCTCTCTACTTTGCACTAAACAAAATTTAATATAAACAAATACAAATTCAAAAATCGAGTTCAACCAGCCTTTTCTAAATTTTATTAGCGCTCTTATTTAAAAAAAAACTAATTGAAAAGTTAGTGCTCTGAACTATTTGGAAAAAGATATTTCAGTTTTATTATTAGATATAATTTTTTTTTTAAATTGTTCATTTCAGGTTGCTTTTAGGTAAAAAATACAAAAAAATCTAAAATTTTATATTTGAAGGTATAAGAAGTAAAATTTTCTTTTTTTTTTCTATTTTTGATCTAAAAGCAGCATGCCATGAACATATAAAGGAAAATTTTAAATGCATTTTTTGGGTTTTGCGACCATGGAAATGGATTTCTTGATGCCAGAACAGCAAAAATATGTATGTATTTCGACAAAAAAAAATATTGCATACTGGCTTTAGATAAAAAAAAAATAAAATAAAAATTAAAACCTATTTTTGAAAAAAAATTATTAAAGGCCGGGGTGACAATTTTTTTCAACGAGACTATTTTTGCTGAAATCTCCATTTTAAAGGTTTCATAAACCGTTACATTTATTTCGCTATCCTTTCTCGTTCTCCAGATATTTGATTTTGTCTATTTTTCCCCAAAATAGAACACTGTGCACTGCTGCTGGGGTCATTTTCTAGGTTTGTTTGGTTCAACTCACTGTATATCGACTGCTGAGTAGAAGATCGACCTATCTCGGCAGCCAGTTCTAAAACACCCTATCTCAAGAAACTTTTCAAGAACGCCCAATTTCAAAATTTGTTTAACAAAATGCCCTACCTCAGCTGCCGATTCAAAATCGCCCTATTTCAGCACATCTTCAATACATTTTTAAGTGAGATAGGGCGTTCTTCAACCAAATTTTGAGGTAAGGTGGTTTTCAATAAAATTCTGAAATAGGGCATTGTCGAAACGAATGTTACTTTACTACTCCATTACTTCAAAAATATTGACGTTAAACTATTCGATCATCACAAGGCATTTAATGATAAAACTATTTCTTAAAAGTTTCAGTTTTTATGATTTTTTTTTTTTTGTGACGCATCTTAATATGTGTACAAAATTACTAATGGGACATTCCAGCCCGATTCGGATACTATTTGAAACTTTTCATAATTTTTGATGTTACACTTAGTACCAATTTTGAATTTTTTTTCCATCCGTTTTCGATATATCGATTTTCCAAAAAAAAGACATAGCATAACATAGCACAATCCACTGCAATTATGTAGAGAACTACTACTTCTACTGTATTAAGCTTAAAAATTGGGGAAATAGTAACATTTTATTAGAAACAATTTTCAAGAAAATCGATCAGTAAGGTTTTTGGAAATCCAAATTTTATATTAAGGGTCTTCATAAAAAGTGATAAAGGGATGAATTGCTTAAATTTATCAGTTTGTCCGCATTCTCTCATGAACGCACCTTGGTAAATAATTGCTCAAAATTTTTTATTATTTAACTTATATGGCTAGTTACGTTTCATTCTTACCTCGTCCACTGTGTTCTTTTGCTTTTATGTGTTTGTAGCAAAAGCGACTACCTGGCAACCTGTAAGGGTTGAATTTTTCTGAAATTTATACATTTATCCTCCAAAGTCATTTGATAAAGTGATAAACTTTGGTTAAATAGGTTTGCATACAAATTTGACAGTTCATTTATCAAAATGTTAAATTTATCACTTTATCAAGTTTGTCAAGAGTTTATCACTTTTGATGAAGACCCCTATTATAATTCAGAAATTTTATATACGTTCATTTAGAAACACGGGTTTGAAGATTTTTCGATTTTGTAGTACAAAAATGTTTTGAAAATGAAAAACTTCAAACAAAAAGAGTCCCAAATGGCCTCTTTTTCGCAAAGTTTTGGGTGAAATAATTATTTAATTTACTTTAATGAATTTTTTTAATTAATTTTAGTTAATTTTTTTACTCTTAGAAATGAACGATTTAATTAAAAAAAATTACTGACAAAGAAAACATTTAAATCAGGAGGGCCTCTCCATTGGTTTTATAAAATCATATCCATTCGGTTGGCATCAGCATGTGGTCCACACTATTTCACACACATACAAACACAACTTTGGCACGCTTCACTTCGCACTTCACTCCGCTCCACTTCACACGCATGCAACAAGAAATCAGCCAACCAACTAACCAACGAGCAAGTCAACCAAAAACTCCTGCATTTTTACCGCCATAACAGTGCTTTTTCTGCTACTTTTGCGTCTGACTTTTACTTGGTGCGCTCCACAGGCATTTTGATATGCACATATGTACATATATAGGTATGTACAGTCTGCAACATTATTTTTTTATAAAATAAATGTGCAACACTGCAACGGCTTCTGGTATGTGTGTGTGTATGAATTTACTATCTATTTATGTATATATTTATTCGAGTGCGTGAGTGGCGCCACTTTTATGTTTGTGTGGTTAAGCAGTTGCAAAAGTGTAAAAGTTAATGCAACATTTTCCAATTTGGCTACAGTTACGAAAAATGTTGAAACAGCAACAAAGTAAGGAATCTGCAAATAACATAGCAAATTTTGATGAATTGAATTGGCAATGCAACAGAAGTATAAGGATTTTCACGTACAAACTTCGAAGGGTTTTAATAAGTTTTTACATACAAATGCAAGTGTAGAGTCTTTACAAGAAAAACGCATAAAGATTCTGTTAGTGTAGACTCAATTTGCGTAATGTAACAACCTAATATATTGGTCAAAGCAATATATGTATTTTTGATCAGGATTTTTTTTATGTGGCTTATAGGCGGCCAAGTGACCATCAGCTGAAAACTTAAATACAAAAAAAAAAATATTTTCGCCCCTGGCTAAGTTGACATACACTACCTAGACTATAAGAAATATAATTTCAATGTAGAAAACGCTACTGGCTTGCAGAAAAAAAATCTTTTCAATTGCATGTCTGTACTCAGCTAGCAAAATTATTAATTCAGCACTCCTCGCAAAAAATTTCATCTTTGCTGAGCGGCAAAAAAAAATAAAAATAAAAAAAATTCATCATTCACATTTCTGAATCAAAATAATAACAAGCAATAAAATTTTCGGCTTCAAAATTTTCCGTTCAAAAATATCCATTTTCGAATTTACGGAATTCGCCACTTTAAGGCCAACTGAATGATGAAAATAGTATAATCAAAGATAGCATAAGGCTGGATTTCAACGAAATTCAGCGCTTGACGGGCTTCGAGGCAGTCGACAACCATCCGCCATCCAAGTATCGCCAAAATGCACATTCCATGCCCCATCAGGCTCGGTGTGGCGGATAGCCAAGAGAATGACTTAAGTGACGCCTACACACGCCTGCTCGCTCACGGTCTGCTAATGCTCACCTACCATTGGAATCGCAACAATTTGCAAGCTGCGCCACGCTTGCGACGCCAGGTGGTCACAGCGGGACCACAGACGCGTCATAACCACCAACACAACGAAGCGAAAAGGAAAAAAACCAACGGACGAAATCTTCTGCAGCAAGGGCAGCGTTCAAAACTACAACGCGTTAGAGACTGGTTACGCGTGAGTAGGCGTGAAGCAACGGATAGGCTACCGCAACCACCACAGGCGCCACTGCTGGCGGAGTAGTTGCAGGCATGCAACGGAAGACGGCAGTATAGGTGGCTTGAATAGCTGAGAAACTAGAACTAGATAGATAACGTGCGAAATAAGTGAATGCGCAAAAGCAAATATTAGTTGGAAAAAAAAATGCAGTATCCTCTAATACGAAGTGAGTGGGCGAGTAGGTTAATGTCATAAGCATGACTGCCGTTGCTTGTGGACTTGCTAAAAACAAAAAAAAAAACATTTCAGAAACGCCAAATACGAAGTACGTTTAAGTAGGTCTTCAAGCTTGTGAGCGAGTAAGTACCAGATTTGCAAACAACAGGCTCAACCGAGCGTATACGCAACCTTGCACTCACTACAAATACACACAAGTATGAACGTGGCGTAGTGCAGTGTAGTGAAAAAGTAGTTCGTACATTCGCCAGCAGAAGTAAATGAAAACAATGCTTCATGTGGGAATTAAGCAATGCCTGCTGGTCGTGGCAACATCTACATCTACCGTAGCAGTGGAAGAAGTAAAAGTAGTAGGAGTAATCCTTACGGATTTTTGAGTATAAAATCCGACTGTGGCGCTCTTGCCTCCACCACTTGACTGCTTCCGCTTTTGGCCTAATTGAAAAATTTTTGCAGACTATATCCGCACTTGCAAGTAACAGGCCATAACTTTCTAGCAGCAACAGCAGCAGGAGCAGTGGAAATATGTATACACGGGCAGTTCTTCGCATGCACGCATTTATATAATCACGTTTGCCTATCAGGGAATGCAAATTGGAATAAGTTTTTAGTCACAAAATTAAACTGCCTTACATAATAGTTTTTTGCCACAATATCTCTAAAGCAAATAAAAAATTTTTAAAATATTTTTAACAGCTAATTCGGGCGTAAAGTTATAAGCCTGTATAGTGCCACTGGTCACGTTGCGAATATTTCAATTTTTGTAGTTTGCGCATATGGTGGCGACACCTTTTTAAGGAGTCTGCATAGCAGTCGACCTCAACTCAACTACTTGCTACAATACTTGAATTCCTCAGGAGGCGGGCAGTGAGCTCCTGCAGCTTTGCTTCTCTTAGTCGAGATAGTGGGAAATCGCTTCAGTTTTAGTGATGTTACCAATCAATAGGTTTGGGAAACAGTTCCTTCCGCAATTTAGTTGTGTATATTCTGGATATCGGTCACTAGATTGGCGTGGTTCTTACTGAAGTTCGCGCTGACCTTGAAACCTTTCGCAAATACGTCTCGCTGCCCTCTCAGTTCCTGATATTGGTCTCACACACCTCGCGTTGCGTCCGATCGCAGCGTGGCCCTGTAGGCGGCATCTTTATTCTCTGCAGCTTCATGGTATTCCTCAGCGTGCCAGTTGTTCTTTCGGACTCGGCGAAATCCGACTAATTCTTCACCGGCGGTACGTTATGCGCGTGAAATGTGGCTTCACTGTTTGAATATGATGGTTTAATGAAGTGCGCTTTCTGGGATCTTTTGTGGTAGACGAATGGCAGATAAGCTGACCATCTTGTGTGATTACAGTTCTTCGACGGAGAGCTTTCCTTGCATTTGTTGGCTCTCATTTTTTGCCGTTTACGTACCCCGAGCCTACTTTTGGCCCTCGAAGTGTACCTACATCCAAAACACTGCAAACATGCCTTCCGTCCAACAGAACTTGATCGATTTGTTTCTCGTTTCTCGATCTAAAGACATCCATGTAGCTTGATCTATCTTATGCCAGAACCTAGTGCTGCATACTACCATGTTTCGGGTTCCGGCGAAGTCGATCAACCTCAGTCCTTTATAGGGCGTTTCGTTGTGGATGCACACCTTTTCCGACGGTTTGGTCGAAGATCCCACCCTGTTCCGCCCTGACACTGAAATCACCAAATACGACAGTCGCCTTGTCGTTTTCTTCGGTGGGGCGTGGGAATTCTGGCAATACGTTCGTCCTCCGGGGTGAACGACCGTATCTGCCCATAGTCATCTCGAGCGCTAAACCTACTGACTGTGCTTCCACGGAACACCGAACCTTCGTCAACTTTGCCAGAGCTGATTGGAACGTCTTCGCGGAAGTTATATAAAGCACCTTCTCTGCCCTTCCCACACCAACCGACGTTCATGTAGGTGAACTTATGTTCCGCAGGTTTGTCACGTCCGAACTTTCCAGATGAAGCAGCTGTCCTCAGGCCGATTCCGCAAATCCCCGTATTACGGATATCAACTCGAAGATTCGGAATCTTGGGAGTATACATAAGCGGAAGACGTGGAAAGAACTCCTGAATACTTGTAATTCACCTCTGGTGTGAGTTAACTTTGATGAACCGTGAGGTCACTGTTCCACCGGACGAAGCGCGATGACAGAGTGGAAATATCTTTAGGTGGCCGTGATTCGTCAGACCCGGAGCGATGCGCGAGGTATTTTAGCCGGCATTTCAAGGCTGCACAAACTGCCAAAACCTAATGCGTGTCTTGCTTTCACCAGCGAGGATACTTCCTCCATCAGGAAGATGAAAGCCTCCAAATCCATTGGATCCGACGGAATATGCATGCTGATGCTGAAAAAATTGGATCCTGCGGGAGTAGACCTTCTCACCAAGGTTCTCAATTTTTCCATGTCCACTCTCATCGTTCCATATAACGGGAAAACGGGACGGGAAGAGTGGTCCCACTGCTTAAACCTGGAAAACCGCCCCTGTGAATTTATCAAGTGCGTTTGACACCGGCAGCCACTCCACGCTACTAGAAGATATTGGTCGCCATTCGTCAGTAATTTTTATAGACGAAACCAGCAAACCGAGGAAAATTAAAAATTCCCCAAAACCCCACTCAACTAACGCCCCTGTCCCTTTGGACCAACCCAGTGGTAGTTACTCACTACCTTAGTGTCCCCTTAGTTGTACTTGTGGACAACAATTGAGGGACAAACCGATTTAGGCAAGGTTGAGAAACCGCTACAACAACAACAATAGTATCTGCTGACGAAGCGTCTCTCCCACTACGCAAATCCGTCACCAAATTTCCGCTACTTTACATTGCAGCTTTAGCATAAGTCGCAGGAAACACCTCTCCAAATGCGGACACTCAAAGAACATAGACATGCAACTACTAAATAGCTTCACTGGTCTGAACTGGGTTCGATTGCCGGTTCTAAACTATGGAGCAGTCGTTTGATCACAGCGAAGAAGTAGGACGCAGAGGACGGAGCTTTAGACTTTCCGCAATACAGCACTCCGCACAACCATGTGATGTCTTCTGATATCGCCTGAACATCACCTTCATAGTGAGGCCGAGATGCTCTAAGTAAGGCAGAAAAATATCGTACTGAGCAAGCAGTTCTATTTCCGTTTGCTACAGATGCAAGTACCTGGACAAACACATCAGGAGGCATTTCCCCGAACTGCAGCACGACCCGACACTGTATGGACTGACAATCACAGGGGAAACCTTGTCAACAGCACTAAATTCCGTCCCCTGAATGTCATCATCAGAATACAATTTCCAGTAAATACAGAGGAACTGCTTCAACGACTAAGAGAGTCCCACGTTAGGTAGGCACTGGGCGGCGAAGTCTCTTTTTTTGGAAATAGAGAGCACTTGCCGCAGCCAGCGTTTTTCTTGTACGGCGGTGATGTCAGCCATAGACTTCTCGAGGTCGTCACCCAGCCGGGCAGAGACGTCTTCCCCACTAAGAGTCCGGTCATATAACTAACAAAAGAACTAGCAACCCATGTGTGTATAGCAACTGCCGTAACTCATATGCACTTTTATCACTTCACAACAATTCTTAGCACATAAGTATAACATAAACTCAACTAGTTGCCATATTTTCATAAGCTGAAAATTTTTTTCCACTATCTATGTACCATTCACTTCACTTCCTTTCTTTCTTTCTTCTTATTACACGTATTGGCACTTCAAAGTTGATCCTTGCGGTTCCTCACATACGTACGCACTTACATACATACATACATACATACATACATATGTACATAAATATCACTTCAAGATGCACTTTGCAAAATTCATAATGAGCGAAATAACAAAGTGCACTTTGTTGTCGTCGCTTTTCGCTACACTTCAGGTTGATCATTTTGCCTACTTCAAGTTGTTGTTTTTTTTTTTTTTTTTTAATCTTTTTGGTTTATTTTTTAAACCCTCGCTTGCCTTTTTACTAATGAATAAGTTTGTAGCAACTTCTGCAACTTCTTTATGAGCTACTTAATTGTAGATACGTACATACAAGTACAAAGAAGCATTTGGCCTCTATTTGCGCTTTCAAGTTGGCTAATGAGAGAACTTTGCAGTTTTCAAATTTATAAATTCACCCCTCTTGTCGTACTTTTTATGAAACTTAAGATTTGAATGATTTAATCGGGAAGACTTTTAACCATGAAGTAACCATGTATGTATGTATTTTTTTTTTCGTATGTACGAAACCCCTTTTCACTCAGAAACGGACGGTTGCATTTAGATCAGAGGTGGGGTTTTTTTGTCGATTTTCCAAACATATGTAATTGGGCTTCAAAATGCTGCTTGCACACAAATGCTTGCTTGTATTGTTTGGGGTCTAACTTAAAATATATATAAAAAAAAAAATAAAAATAAATTATTAAAATAAAGTAAATACTGCAATATGGCTGTCAAAAGAGGGAAATTTAAGAAGGCTTACAGTCGGAAATATATTTGTGTTGATAATTTTATTTTAATTTAATTAATAAGGTATATTAAATATTCCTATATAGGCATCGGACTTAAGATATTCAGGAAAGTTTACTGCTGAAAATATTTTTAAAGCGGGTTGTCACCTGTTTGAAAAATTTTGTTCAATTAAATTTATAAAGTAAATGCAATATAACAGTGCGGGTATCAAAATAGGGAGGGTTAAGAAAATATAGTAAAGTAAAGTAACAGGGCAATGCTGGCAACTGTCGTTCAGCTCACCACACTCTTTCGAAAGACAGTTTTCTATTCGGGCAACTATCTTAAAAGCTCTCTACTGTCTTTGCAAAGACTAATTGAAAGATCTGCTAACGCGGAGATCGTAGCGTTATGCTGTTCGCCTTTCAGCAATAATTTTTTTTATTAAAAAATATACATGTATGTGTTTCCTTTTCAAGCAATCAAAAGTTATAAAAAAATAAAATAATATATATAAAGTAAAACAAATATTCATAAAAAAAAAAACATATTTTTAAAAATGAAATGAAATTAAAAAATATGGTTTTCTTCTAAAATAATTAAAGATAAAAAAATTAAAAGAAGGAAAAAAATCCGCTGCACGAGATTCGAACTCGGATCTTTCGAACAGCATGTCTGTGATCTGCTCACTCGGCCATCGTGACTGTTGAAGCGATATATAAGTGCTTTTTCTCAAAATAGCTTTTCACCACGAGTGGTGAATGAGAGATATTTTTTTCTAAGACATTTGTGCTAGAATAATAAAAGTGTTTCGAACTATCTTGCCATCTGTCCTTCATTTGTCTTATATCTTATGAAAGACTTTTTTTTTACATTTGAATATTGTTTTGCGACAAGTATTGAACTAATACAATTTGAAGAAAGTTCGCGATATGTAGACTCGAGTTACAAGAGTATAAATTAAATTTCGAGGAGAAATTCGATACTTTAATTGCTTTCTAAATATCTTCGAAAATATATTAACTTATATCCACATTCATAAAAAATAAATAATGCTTCATAAATTAAGACCAAACAACAAAAAAATCCCCAAATAATTTCCGCACGAGTAGAGTAGTGCTTTGTATCTAAAACAGTTAATTGACTTTCATTAGAGTAAAAAAACCGAGTAAGCTTTTTTTATGTAAATTTTCAATATGAAGCTGAAATCAAATCCAAAAACTGCATACCAACAAAGAGCAACCTGCACACAAGTAAAATTTGCTCACCGACCAAAACCAAACAAAACAAAAAAATATTAAATAAACCACAGGGAAATCAAAATATCTAAATCTACAGGGCAATAATAGGAAAATGGGCAGAGTTAATAAACTCTCCGCACACAAACACATTTAAACAAAAGCTTAGGAAAGCTTTGATTTTTCTATACTTTGCTGCGACTTTATTTTCGCTCGATTTTCGCTTTGACCAAAATGTCCCGCTGATACAAAAATACAATTTTCATTTTATACAAAATTGGTTTCTTGGCCAAGCATCTGGGAATAGGAGTACGCCGAGGACGTTTATTTGTCGTATAATATAACAGGCATTTTGTAAATATTACTTATAAAAGGTGTGTATGTATATTCACTCAAGTTGAGACAAAATTACGAAATAGTCTAAAGCGCAGCAGTGCTCCTCGGGGATCATTTAGTGCTAAAAGGTTGACAATGCGGAGAATGGGAAATTTATAAGAACATATATGTTTTAATTGACTCATACTTGTAGGCAAGTACTACTTACATATGTATGTACATTAGACTGCATCACTCCCCATACAAAAAAAAATCGGTACTATTTTTCCATTGGAATTATAAAATCTACTATATTTTAAGACGTCCACCAAAATATTTCGGAAAAATATTAAGACTTAAGTGAGCGTGACCGATTTGAAAATACCTCCAAAAATGGCTTGTTTTATGAATAAAAATAGTTTCTTAAAGATTTCTTTTGAAAAAATCCCCTCAAATGACAAAACGGCTTAAGCTTAAAATATTTGCATAAAAATATTTAAAAAAAAAATTAAAAAAATTTTAACGGAATCGTAATGATGATGCTGTTTTTAGCATTTTTCAAAGATTGGTAAAAGAAAAACTTGAATAACTGAACCTAAACTCTTCCGATTTAGACTTAAGAGGTGTCATTGGAAAGGTATTTTCTCACCCTTTTCATTTATTTGCTAATAAACTTATTCAAAGGATGGAAGAGAAAGGTAGGAGAAACGAACCTCATTCAAAGTTGAATTAAGATCTTTGGTATTCGAAAAAAAAGATGGGACACGAATTACGCTTTTTTTGGCCAGAAATAAAAACGGTGTGAAAATACCTTTCTACTGAGATCCCATAAGTCTAAATCAGAACATTTTTGGTCCAGTTATTCAAGTTTTTCGTAAATCAATCTTTGAAAAAAGTAAAAAAACAGCATCAAAAATCTCATTCTTACGATTCCATTGAAAAGATTTCTAAATATTTTTATGCAGATTTTTTAAGCTTATTCCAATTTGTCTTCTGAGGGGACTTTTTAAAAAATGTTCTTTAAGAAACTATGTTTATTCATAAACAAATAATAAATAAATCTTAATATTTTTACGAAATATTTTGGTGGACGTCTTAAAATATAATAACTTTAGTAATCCCAGCGGAAAAACCGCAACTTTTTTTCGTGATGCAGTCTAATGTACATACGTAAATCCTGCTAATATTATAAATGTGAAAGTTTGTCAGTGAATGAGTGACTGAGTGAGTGTGTGAGTGTGTGAGTAGGTTTTTGCTCTTTTGAGCCAAAACGGCTGCGCAAATATCAATGAAATTTGGTATACAGATAGGCTGTAGCCTGTACTAACACATGGGGTATCGCTTTAAGAGAGTTACCACCCTTTTCAAAAGTTAAAAACAATTAATTAATAAGTTATATAAAATATTTCTACAATGTGGGTGACAAACGAAAGCGGTTCAAGGAAGATTTCTTTCGAAAATATTATTTAAAATGGTTGCCACCTGTTCGATAAGTTAAAATCAGTTCAATTAACAAGTTAAACGTAGTATTTTATATGGCTGTCAAACGAGATTGGGTTTAGGAAAGCTATAAGTATTCCAAAAGCTGCATGTATATGTCTATAGTTGCCACCAGATTAAAAATTTTAAATCAATTGGGTTCACAAATCAAATGAAATCTTACTATTATTATAAATTTGAAAGTTTGTGAGGGCGGGTGTGACAATATTTGTAGCTCTTTCTTTGAATTAAATTAGATTTGGAACTGGATTGATATGAAGCATACTTTTTAGAGAGAGTTGCCACCTGCTGAAAAAGTTAAATTTTATTTTTAGTTATAAGTTCAACAAGCTTTATTACGAAAGCATTTTTAAGAGGATTGCTATCTAAAAATTTAAATTCAATTTTATTAATAAGTAGCACTAAATTTTTACAATAAATGAGGTTTAAAAGTCAAATTAAATTTTTTTCAAAAGTTAATTACGAATATTTTAAAAAGAGTTGCCACCTGCTTAAAAGTCAATGTAAATTAATAATGTCGTCATACAAAAAAATGTTTAAGAAGGCTTTATTTCAAAAATATTTTTAAAGGGGTCGTATCAAATTTAGTAAGTTATATTAATGAAATATTGCAATACGGATTCCAAACGAAATTGTGTTAAAGAGAGCTTTATTTTGAAGGGGGTTTTGTGAAAAAGAGCAATAATTTACACATGGTAGAATTTATAGCTTCTATATCGGAGATCACCATGTCTCCTCATCAAAATAAAGAAACTCATATGCTTACCTGTCCTACACCGCGCGACAAAATGCGAAGCCTTGTAAACCCAAATTTCTAACTTTTCAAAAATTATAATAAATCAACAAAGTGGCACAACGACAATTTCCTAGTTTGAAGTGTACCGTTGATTTTTGAAAATTGTTTTTTGCTCACGGTGTCACATATTTTGGTTTCTAGAAAGTTAATATGTTCGACAATTTTTCTTTTCGTGTGTAAGAAAATAGTAACACCAACCAAAAATTTTAAGAATCAACGTGATTTCGTATGCTCTTGAAACGTGCACGTAATTACATATACCAGCATTTAATGGGATACTAAACTGCACACTCAGAAAAGTTATTTGCTGTTTTTGTTCTACTAATTAATTCTATATAGTTAACTAGATTTTAATAGAATATTAACAAATATTAAACAAACAAAAGAAAAATAGACAAAACTAGTCAAAATGCCGTGTCTCGATTTTTGTTTCTTTTACATGACTACATTAGTGTGCGTCATTTTTTTTAATAAATTTTATCTGATTCTGCGGATAATTCCAAGCGAAACTGTAGAAGAAACCATGGGTCGGAAATGAGTTCCAAGCCTACGCATTTTTAAATGAAAAAAATTACCTTTTCACGTTAATAAATCTTTTTTTCATCTTTTCTTAAAAGTTTTGCATATGAAGTGTCTGTATTTTAGTTTCTTTGTTTGTTTATTTATCCATTAGTATTTTTACGAATATTTACAAATGTTCATACTTACCGATTTTTCGGTTTAAGATTCTGTTCGCTGTCGATGCGGGGTAGTTTTGTTCTTCAACTTATAAGGCAATTAAAGACTGTAATGTTAGAGTCTTATTCACAAAAAGGTATATAAATTGAAAAATTTATGAAAACGGTCAATTTTTAAAGCGCTTTAAACCTGCTTAATTTTTTATGAATAAGGCTATAAAATTATAGTTTCTTGGTAAACCAAATAAATATGTTATAAACAAATATATGGGCATTTTGTATACATTAGTCGCAACAAAAGATGAACTCTGTTTAAAACTGGTTTAGAACCAAAAAAAAAGTAAAAATTTTAGAAAAAGTAAATTTTTCGTTTAAAAATGCGCAGGCTAGAAACTCGTTTTCGATTTACAGTTTCTTTGCCCCACCCTGATGTACATATATGCATTTTTATAACGTGTTTCCACGAATAATTAGCTCATATTGTTTTCCATTAGCGAATAATATTTTTATACGGTTTCTGTGCATTAAAAATTTAGTTAGCAAAAAAATTATTTTTTTCGTATAAACGCATTTTGGATCAAAAACAGCATTATCCATTTATGGAATCCAAAAAAAATAGTATAACACTGCAAAAAAAGCATAGATAGATAGATATACATACATACGCATGTACTTATTTTCAAGCATTTTGTTCTGATTGCGTATACGCCGTGTCACTCCAACGGTGCAATTGTTTGAATCATTTTTTATGACTTTTATTCAAAGCTAAGCTACAATATTAACAAACACTTATGTATGTAGGTAGCCTCATATACAAAAATATATACATATACATAGGTATATATACAAGCCTAACCTGTATCTGTGTATCTTCAATGCGCACTTGTTGCTCTCTAAAATCACTAAACTTTTGGCCATCACTCGAATTATTTGCACAATTTTCGCTGCGTGACTTTTAAACTCGCAACCCAGCGAATAGCAAATAAATTGTACACGTTCGCAAATTAAATAGTGCAATGCACAGCTTGTGCACGCACTTAAAATTGTACATAATTCTTCACAATGCTGAAAACTGATGAAGCAAATGAATAGCGAATATATGTATGAAAGCAACCACAGAAAACTTCAATGCTGCACGAATTTCATTTCCCGCTTTTTTAACACTTTCGTACATATGTAGACTGCTCGCTGGTACACCTACACAGTGCATAAAAAGCGGGATGTACACCTACATATACTCTCCTACAATGTATGTATGTATGTTCATATGTTTCTAGAGGAATTGCAGTTCTTGTAGAATAACTTTCGAAATTGTTGGGCAAATAGCTGTAGGAGGGAATGGCAGGGAAGCTGGTGTGCGTATGTTACTATCTGCTGTTGGTGGCAGCGTTGCTGATTTAACATTTATCGCTCTACTTGTAGTGCGAAATAAAAGTTTTTATTGCCAAACCAAAGCAAAAAAAAAACAAAAACAATTTTGCACCAAAGGCGTGGACGCCTTGGGCGCTTCTTTGGAATTTGTTCGGGAATTAAGTACGCTTTGTTAGCATCCCCACCTTCGTGTTTGTCTACTGGATTTTCTGACACGCGCAATTTCATTTATAGTAATAGACTGTGAAGCAAAAGTATGATGGGATTTATTTCTTTATTATTTATTTATTTTTTTTTTTGAGGAGGTTACCTGAAAAGTTTAAATTTCTACTTTCTTTTTATGTATTTTAACCAGAACTTCGGACCGGAGTGGAGCAAAGGAGCAGGGAGCTAAGGAGCATAGAATTTTAGGTGGGGTGGAGCTGAAGCAAAGAGCTAATTAATTTGCTCCACAGCTCCTAAAAAAATTTTTTAATATTTTGTTTTTGTTATTTTCTACCCTAGTAACGATTTATTTTGAAATATTTTTATTGGTGTTTTTCCAAAAAAATTTAAACAATAACGGCCCCAAGCTCAACAAAAATGAAAAAAAATGTTCAGTTAATAAATTTACTTCAATTATATTTTTTTGCTACTGAAAACAACTGTGTTAAATAAATTTCCGTTGTATTTAATTAAATTAGATGTTTTTTAAGTTTTCTTTTGGATTCAGAAGTGTATATATATATATATATGTATCAAAAAGAAAATTTTCAAAAAAATGTCGCCTACGTTTTTTGGCGGTTAGGGCTCGATATGTAAACAAAAAAGTTTTTTATTGGGAGCGGGAGTGGGGCAAGAGCGGAGCTCGGAGCGAAATAAAATACCGGAGCGGAGCGATGAAAAAAAACATTTTCTGATTCTAACTTCAGAGGTAAATGGACACACAAAAATATACACAACTGTGGCGCAACTATTTTATTTGTACTAGGACTTCCAGTCACTGTCGAAACTCCCCGTTTTTCTAGTTTTGTAAGACTCTTGGAGAGATTTTCTTAACTTATACGGTACGAAATTACTTTCAGGAAAATCTCCTGCTTCGGAAATAAAGTGTGACTACAATTTTTATATCTTTGAAAGACTTTGGCAGGACTTGGAATTGACACAATACATTACAGTTTGTCGATAGTCTTCCACATTTAGATAAATATCGGTAATTCAAAGAATTTAAAAACACTAAACTCCGATAACTCAACAAAATTCGATAACTCGCCTAATAAAAATTTCCATAAATTTCGATAACTGTGTGTTCCGAAGTCTCCATAAATTTCGATAGTTCAAAAATGTACATATCTCGATTTAAATCGATAACTCGATAAACTTTGCATACCTTCATAAATTTCGATAACTCGGTTAATTTAGATAGCTCCATATTTTTCGAAAGCTATCAACAAATTTCGATAACTCGCTACACGATAAATTCGATAAGCAGTGATAACTCGATATACTTATATAATGTTGAAATTGCGATAACTCTAAAATTCCAAAAACTTCGATTTGATAAATAGACAAAT
Organism: Rhagoletis pomonella; assembly: GCF_013731165.1. NCBI lineage: Eukaryota > Metazoa > Arthropoda > Insecta > Diptera > Tephritidae > Rhagoletis > Rhagoletis pomonella. The sequence goes on from NW_023460116.1 coordinate 20,146, forward strand.
TTCAGTAAAACTATAAATAGCGATAACTCGCAAGGTGGAATCAACGCGACGCATTACAATAACTCGATAGATTTCGGTAATTCTATAGATAATGGTAATTCAATAAATATTTATAACTTGATAAGTTTCATTAACTTAACAAATTTCGATAATCCCATAAAATTTCATATCTTAGGGCTTTCTGAGAAACTGATTAGCCTGTTGAAACCGATTATTTAAGCAGTGAAATAAAACGACCCACTGTCCGTTAAGCCAATACCCATCACCTACTAGTTATATATTCAATAAACAAGAACGAGATGAAGGACAACAAATGAGCAAATAAATAAAGCAATTGCCCGCATAAAATTGAAAATTGTGTGTATACATACATATATGTATGTACAATATATCAATAAGCGAATGAGAAAACTTTTGTAAACTGCGCGCAATGAGGCTATGTGTTATGGGCGGCATTGAAGAAAATGACAGACGATAAAAGAACGTAGGCATCAATAGCAAAGCTATAGCTTTAGCCGTGCGAAAGTCCCCATCAAACAGTGACAGGCCACAGAGGTTTTCGCACATTGCGCATCCATTTGTACACACACATACATATGTAGGTACATACATGCCTACTGTGTGTGTTCCGCCTATATACATATGTATGTATTTTTTGAAAGTATTTTTTCCATATAACACTTGCACTTGCACTTGCGCTTGTTTTTAAAAAAAAACTTTGCTCTTTTCAGTTTTTGTTGCAATGTTGCAATTCGTTAAAAGTGTGTCAATGGCTGGGCGGCAGTTGCACGTTGAATTGTTCGAAAACCTATACAAAAGTGAATTTTCCACTGAATTGATAAAAGAAAAACAAAACAAAAACGTTGCGGAATATTTTTTCATCGCCTGCCGATTGGCCGATTGGCAGGCAGTGCCAAGTGTGTGCGAGTTTTATTTTCGAGTTCGCCTTTCTGCACTTCATTGTCAATGGCTTAAATGCAACAAAAGTAGTAAAAGCAAACAATACACCGGAACTTGAAAACGTTGTGAACACAAGAGTACCACATACATACATACACATATGTATAAGCTGATATGGTTGGCGATGGACGTTGCTTGACAAAGGAATTATGCAGAAGCGAAAGCATAAAAAATATTTGCACAAGCAACCGCTTTTAATAGACGAGTACATATGTGTATATACATACATATACAAAGAAGAGCTTTTACTCAAGCTCTTTAAATTTTTACCAACAATAAATTATTTATTGGCAGAGCAGTGGGTGGCTGCCACTTCCTTTTTTTATTATTTCAGTTTTTTCTGGAGAAAGTTGATTCCCAAAGCTTTGCAATGAAGTTCGTACAGTTGACCAGTTTTACAGCCATTTTTCAATTTAAGTAGCATTTCCAGCGTAATGTTTCTTTTTTTACACATATTACCGTGAAAATGTGTTATTTAATGGAGGTATCCACCTTCGACGGATTATCGCCTTTTTTACATAAATTACAAAGTAAAATAGTTTCACGCAATTGAAACACTACGCACTACGACACAATTCAGAGTAAGGAAAGAAAAAGAAAATTTTTATAGAAACAAGATTGTCACTAAATTGGCTTGGCTGATAGAGACCAGAGTTGTTGAGTAATGCAATCAACGCGACTTCAAATCGTTGTCCTCCCCTCCTTATTTTTCAACTTCTAAATTTCAAAGTTCCCCCCGCCACTGGCGGAAATTTCCCTGATCTCATACGCTGGCGACTGCTCGATATTGCCGTCTGGGAATGGAATTGATGACCTCTGCACTGCAAGGAGCCTAACCCTCTGCCCAACGAAATCAATGGCGACCCTCTTCACCACATGAACGAAGGAAGGGTCAGGCTTCAACAAGGCATTCACGTCGATGGTACACCAATTTCGACTGTTAACAACCCCAAAAAGTTAAGGGTTGCGCGAAGTGCTCCTAGAGCATCTATGTAGTTGCATTTCTACGTCCAAAAGGAAATGTTCAAACAAAAAGTCTAAATTTTTTAGCGGTTAGGGCTCGATACGTAAGTAAAAATAAAAATAAAAATCAAATGGTATTGGGAGCGGGAGTGAAGTTAAGAGCGGAACGGAGCGATGAAAAAAAACCATAGTGAACATCCAGTTCGAGTAGTGAGACTTCTTTGAAAAAATGAGCATGACAGTTTTCCCCGGTTTCCATTAAGCCCGGTTTCTCTGGGCCAGATAATCATTTGGCTTCTGACTATAAATTTGATTCGTGGGATATTTCCCAAGCACTTTTTGCAGGCGATAACTCTCCGAATGTTCCTTCGTGCTATAGCAATAATCGTTCCAAGAGTACCTTTTGAGCTTTCGTATTGGCATACTTAAATTTCTTCCGAGCTGCCTTTTAGTCATTGCGCTGTGCGGCGTTAACACACACTTTTTTCAGCCCTGCTTGGGTAGACCTCTTAGAATGGCTTGACTTAAGGAGGCCTACCTAAATTATCTTCTGGTATACTACGATGGGCGCCACTAGCATAATGGAGTCATAAATAAAAATTTATTAAGAAATTTTAATTTTGAACATTTGCAAATTAATGGTATTAACATTTCTCCCTAAAACTTCCTATAATTTCATTATTCTCAAGGTAGTAAGTCTTAAAAATTCAAAAATTTAACAATCTTTCCAATATTTCACAAAAAATTACCTTCAAGCATTTTATAAATGCTAAATTAATTCGCTTATTTTCTATTTCTTTTCCTTTTGCTACCAAATCATATCTTTGCCTTGTCTCTCTATCTATTATCTACCCCAATATTTCCTGCAAAAATTTAGCTTTTTACTACACTTTCTACCTTGCAAATGTAATTACTTCAATTTCCTGCATTTATATTTACCTTCAAGAGGAAAAATTCAATTGATAATCTCATAACACTGTTGGAAAAGTAACAAACGCTCAGTTTTCAAGGAAAATGTTTGCTTGCAGAAAGAAATGGAGAAAAAACTAAAACATTAAAAGCTTATAATATGTATGTATGCACATTAGGGTGTCTTGCCAAAAAAAAAAGTGCGGTTTCCACTGGAATTATGAAATTTAATTTATTATAAGGCAATACATACATTAGCCATTTATAAATTATAAAAAAAAATTTGTTTGAAAAAAAATTTTTTCAAAAATCATCTCTTATGAAACTAAAAGCATGTTCACATTATCGTAATTTACAGCTAATTTGTAATTTATAAGCAAATCATGCTGAAATCAAGTAATTTCGCCTTGTAAAATCATTAAATAGAAATGATATAATTTAACAGAAATCAAGAAAAAAAGATTTTTCATTTATTTTAGCCCCTTCTAACTCAGTTCAAACAAAACTTAAAAGGTCTGCATAAAATTGTTTAGAAAGTTTATCACCGCAATCAAAATAAAACGATTTTTGATGCTAAATCGCTCCAGCGCACGTAAGTCTTATAATTTTTCTGAAATATTTTAGCGGATGTCTTAAAATGTAGTAAGTTTTATAATTCCGATGGAAAAATAATATTGGATTTTTTTTTGTATGGATAGTGATGTACGCTAATGTATATACATACATATTTATAAAATACATATATTAAGAATCTAAAGTAAACATTAGTTTAACTAGTGAAAGCAGGAAATTGTGTTGCATCAAAACTGGAGCATCACTTTCTATCACTTGCATTTTACAAATATTCGTGTGAATATTTGTGTGTTCACAATGTTATATGCAATCGCAAGTAAATATACCAAAACAATATCTGACGAGCACAAAATATTTATGGGCTACAAAATCTACACTCACACATATGCCACTCTTTTATATGTAGTACATTAGACTGGATCACTGTCCATACAGAAAAAAAGTTTTGGCTGAGTTATTCAAGTTTTTCTTAAACCAATCTTTGAAAAAAGTTCAAAAACAGTCTCAAAAATCTCATTATTATGATTCCGTAGAATTTTTTTTTCATCTTTTTATGCAAGTTTTTTAACCTTTAGCTGTTTCGTCTTCTGATGTGATTTTTTTTTCAGCTTTAGAAAACCATTTTTATACGAAAAAAACTCAATTTTCATATCGGTCCGGCTCACTTAAATCTTAGTATCTTTCCGAAATATTTTGGTGCGGGTCTTAAAATATATAATAGGTTTTATAATACCAATGAAAAAACAGTATCGATTTTTTTTTTTTTTTGTATGGAGAGTAATGCAGTCTAATATACATAGATACGTACAAACATATGTATACAGAAAGTGTTCGTAAATCTGCTGTTGTGTTGATGTTTGCCAAAGCACTTTTGAAATTGAACATTATACATATTTATTTATTGATTTCATGTCAATTTGCATAATGCTCACTTTGCTTGCATAACGGCGGCGAACATCTTACTCAGGTGTTCAGCTGCTCAGCAGCATTGTTTGTGCAACGGTACAAAAATATCTAGATATGAAATGCAAAATTACAATTGTAAGCGCAGTAACCCAATTATGGCTGCACAATACAAGGATATGCATGTACATATACATATGTATGTGTGTAGAAATATATTGAGAAGTAAGAATTTTAAATTTTGTTAGCCTACTTTCGCAAACTATTCTATGAAATCACATTTGCATAGAGAGAGTAAATATATATTATCATAACCGCAAAACTGCTTATTTGCATTAATATCAACTGTAATTTTATTCACTAAATTTATTTTATTTATCGAAATTTCTTAAGTATTCACCTATATAATATATATATAAATACTAATAAAAAATTATGTTCACAAGCGCTTGTACATATATAGATACATATATATATAAATACTGCTGAGTGTGTGCATGTACAAATATGCACTTGACTAGCTGCTGGCCGCTCAGCAAACGTGCCGAAAATATGACGGCATTTATCGATTTTAATGAAACTTCATAAAAGTGGGTTTTTGGGCTCGCTGATTACGAATCTGAAGTCAAGTTAGGAAAATTTAAAATGGCGCTTTCAATATGGCTGATGATTTAAAAAAGACAATTATTAAATAGGAATCTGAAATCCGATTTTAAAAACTCAAAACGGCAGATCCAATAATTTTAAGAAAATGATTACATTGTGAAGGCTGAAATAAAGACTATAAAAATGAAAGATTTCGGCACAGCAGAAAATTTATTGCAGGCAAGAAAGGTACGTAAAAACGTTGCTTACTTTTATTATAGTCGTCGCGCGAATATGTATATATTCATAAAAATATTTTTTTTAAGAATATTTTTAAATATTTATATTGAATATTGTCAGATACTCTCTTTAAAGTTCACGTAATCCTATAATCTTCCTATTAATTTTGATCAACCGCGTGTATACGTGGCGTATGAGTAACATAATTTCCTGCTCAAATTTCGTCCAAATAAGTTAATGGTAAAGAAGTATTTTTAAAACAAGCTTTCCAAATACGAACCGATTCGAGCATTCATAAATACGGGTTTCCCAAATATTTCGACAACCGCGACACCGATCGACAACAAATTTTTCCTGAGTTACTTAAATATATATATAAACAAAATCCAAACATAAATGCAGGTTTTCGAAATATGTATATCCCAGTGCCACCTACCGGCTGAATTTTTTTGTCGAGTTATTTCCTTATACATTACAAATATAACCCAAATCGGAATATAAATGCGGGGTTTTGGAATATCTCGACTCCTGCGCCACCTATCGGACTAATTCATCTTTTGGGAAGTTGGTTAAAAATTGATAGCAAGATTTGAGTCAAACAATTTACTCTCAGAAGAATATTAAACACAACGTCTTGAATTATACGGGCTGGCTTCATTGTCATCAAATTATTGTATATTGTAACCTAGTAACCTAAAATTGTTTGCCATTTATGTTCATAATCCGCTAATAGCATGCTCATTGAGATTTGTAACCGCGATTTATAATAATAACCACCATAAACAACATACAAATAAATAAAACGATCAAAAACGCATCTTTAGCAATTTCCTGCCTAAATGCTAAGCACAATCATTTGTAAGCACGAAAACCTTCATATTGCTTTTTGTTTAATGGATTTCGAAAGAGTTGTTTTCACAATATGTATAGTCTGCTTAAGTATACAGTGGTGGACAAAGGAGAAAATGTAAATTCCAACCATCAAAAAATTTTGAAATAATGCTTTGATTACTTAATTCAATATCAATTTTATATTTGGTTGTGTCAAATAAAACGAATGCTTTTTTTCTTCGCGCCCTTAAGAAAATTTCGTGGTCAGTCACAAAAAATTAGTGGCTGTGTGACTTAATTCATTCCTTTTTTAATAGTTTTTCTAAGCTGTTAATTTCTGTTAATTTTTTCTAGCAGTTTACGCTTCTGTCTTTGAACATCGAATACGCAGGTTCGATCCCTGCTGAAGCCTAGAAAAAAGAAGTCTGATGAGGAGATGTGGTGATCTCCGGAATAGTGCTATAACTTCTACCGCTTAGACTTTGTTGCTTTTTCAACTTTTCCTAATAAACAATCGTGGTACAAAGCTCAATAAAAATATTAAAAACATTCATTTACTTTGACTTAGTCTAGTTTGTTTTTGGACATCCTATTGTTAAGACTTTCGAAAACTACATAGCCAAGGAAAATAAATAGGTCAGTCGGCCTAGGATTGAGTCCAGTGGTTATAAACTATGCCACTTAAGTCCGTCTCGAATCTACAAAACTGATTCCAACGTATGTTTTGCCCAGGACCACTTGAAGCTTTTTCTGCACCGGTCTGGTCTAGGTCCAGTGTCATCTTCCCAAGGATTGGCAAGGCCATCTGGTATTAACGCAGTGCGTCAAAGATCGGTCAAATAGGAGAGGCAATATGCTACATATTAGCATGAATAGCAGCGTAACAACGAAAATTTTATCACGAATAAAATTAGGTACAGCAATAAGACTATTGAGAAGCAGAGATTTCCAATACAGATGACGAGTAGAAATTTCCCAAACTCGGCCATATATCAGACTTATTAATGCGATTAAAATTCCCTTCCCATTAACAACATTCCGGTACATAGGCGTCCAAGGTTTTTGTCCACCACTGTGTTTTGTAGATTCTCCATTGATTAGCAGAAATTTATGAAAGAAAAGCCATGGAATGGCCGCCAGATTTTGTAGCCATTAGCGTGTTTGGTAATAATTTCCTTTTTTTTTATGATGAATTTTGAGTTTACCCTTTTTCATTTTCATTTTCGTTAATGAAACTTTCGCCAGTCATTTGCAGCATACAAATAAGCGTTCTAAAATTTTATATAGCCATTGTTGGATTTAATCAGTAAGCGCAATGCTGTTGTTTATGCATTAACAAATGCTTTGGCGGCAATAAGGCGAACTTTTTTTTTTTTTACTAAACAAATCTACTTAAGAAACCCCTTTCTCACTTTAGAGGATACGCGTGTAATGTAAAAAGCTGATTCTTGTTTTTGTTTATGTTTACGGATTTCGTGAATTGCCCATTAAAACGAGCCGGAAGGGTTTTGGAATTTTATTTTTTATGAATGCGCCATTATAAAGTCATTAATCGCCAGAAGCTTGTTTGCTTACTTGCTTCTTATTTGACTAATTTTACAAGTCATTTCTTTCAGAAGAGAAGCTTACTTTTACTCTTTGAATTTTTTCGCTTTTACTGCAAATTACTTGCGACTTTCACTTTATTAGCTGTATATGTAAGCCAAGGCAGCCAAGCGCTAAATATTTATTTGCATGCACAGTAGAAGTAGTATGTCGTGTTTTAGCTTGCAAATTATAACAGATTTGCTGGGCAGCCAATGATGACAACCACGCTTCTCTTGCATTGCCACATTTCACGCTATTTTTCCGCTTCTTTTCAACTTTCTTGCTTGTTTTGTAGTCTTTCTCATTGCAAATATTTTCCACTTTCATTTAGTTCGTCATTTTAAATCATTCACTTTCCACGTTCACCTTCAGCCGGATATTCCTTTCGGCTATTCGCCATCATCAGCGTCAGCTATATGCGTACCCTTCAGCATCGGCTAGGTCAGTGAGCGCTTGAGTGAGTGAGTGAGTGATGGGCCTACGCTATTTTCTGCCATAGAAATAAATAAACATAATGATTATTTCATGCCGCAGCCATTATGTGTAGATATGTATGTATGTATGCCGCCGTCAGCAGCAGCAGCAGCAGTCGGCGCCCGCTTATTTAGCGAGTAAAAGACACAATGACCGCCAGCACAGTGACGGCATCAACAAGAGATTTTTTAATTTATATGGTTCGTGCTAGGATTTGTATTAATTTCCTTGTTAATTAAAATGTGTCAACGGTCAGAGAAGAATTGAAAAACAAATAAAAGGTTTGCAAAGCAAAGCAGCGATGAAAATAGAGCGGCAGTGTAAAAATGAAGCCGAGTTTTATTAAATGGATATTACAAAGAATTTTATATATATATATTTTTTTATGAATTGTGCACACAGCTGAGGTGGAAATCTATAAAGAGTTATTAGTATTATATATATAAATATAGCACTTATTAAGAGACTTTAAAAAAAGGAGGAATTCGTCGAAATATTTTTAAACCCGAGCGCACTTGTTTGTGTTTGTATTATAACTTTGTTCACTCAACGGTCGTTTGTAATAGCCAAAACGATTCGAGATAGACATAGACAAATGTATACATAAATGATCAGGATGAAAAGAGAAATCGATTATGCGGTGACTGTCTGTCCGTCCATCCGTCTGTGCACACGATAACATCACGTTTCAGAACGAAAAATGACACTGAAGATGGCACAACGTCGAAACCAGTTTGTCTCCAAACTAAATTTGACAAGGGGTGACGGAAATTCGTTCCAAAATACTTAAACTTAATCTTAATCTTAATCACAATCATCATCTTCATCTTTATCTTTATCTTCATCTTAATCGTTATCTTAATCTTAATCTTAAACTTTGTCTTAATCTTGACCTTTATCTTAATCTTTATCTAAATCTTAATCTTAATCTTGGTCGTAATCTTAGTCTTAATTCTAATCTTTATAGTTATCTTTATCTTATTCCTAATCGTAATCTAAGTCTTAATCTTCATCTTCATCTTAATATTCATCTTACTCATAAACTTCATTTTAGTCTTGACCTCTGTCTTAACCTTAATCTAAATCTTAGTCTTAATCTTAATCTTGGGCTTAATCTTAATCTTAATCTCTATATTTATATTTATCTTAATCTTAATCATAATCTTAATTTTAATCTTAATATTAATTGTAATCTTAATCTTAACCTTAAGTTTAATCTAAATCTTTATCTTTATCTTTATCTTCATCTTCATCTTCATCTTCATCTTAATCCTAATCTTAGTATAAATCTTAGCCTTAATCATAAAATAATCGTAATCTCAAAATCACCTTAATCTTCAAAAAATCTTAATCTTCATGCCCAACCACCATTCTCCATAATCTCAACCTTATTCTTAATTTCATTATTAATCCCAATCTTAAACGTAGTCTTAATCGTAAACTTAATCGTAATCTAAATTTAAATTTTAATCTTTATCTTAATCTTTATCCCAATCTAAATCGTATACTCAACCTCAATTTTAACCTCAACCAAAATCTAAGTCTTAATATAAATCTTAAGCTTAATAATATTTTCAATTTTATTCTTGATCTTAATCTTAATGTGCCCGACCACTTTCGCTATGCCCTCCGTTATTTCGTCGCTTTTTCGTTACATTGATGTTTGCAATTACTGCCAGCGGAATGCAAAGAAATTTCACTTCAATTCCCCAACTTCAAGATTAGCTGGTTTTTAAAACGTGCTCTTATGCCGATAAGATTTATCATTTTACAAGGTCATTGTGTGTACATATGTATGTATTTAAAATCTAGATTTGCGAATTTTTTCAAGATTGTTTGAATTTATTCATTTTCATTCGCCTTCATTGGCACCATAATCTCGTAGGATATTAACGCCGAATGCCGTAAGGGCCACCACCAATCCTTCGATTCCATTACATATACTTCGTTACAAATACGTAGTATGTATTTGCGAAAGCAGTGTATATCTACTGCCTATTTCATTGAGTGTCACATATCTTTTCCCTACTACAGATAACACTGCGGTCTCCCCCCCTCCGCCCCTGCTGATGGTGGCCACTAAAGCCATTTTATTACATGAAAACTTTTTCGCCAAATGCTGCCCTTCTCATTCCCCGTCAAAGTCATCGAATTTGTAAGGAATTCTTTAGAAATACATATACATATTTATGTACGTACATACATATATATATATATATACTGGATGCCTAGTACTCACTTTTCGTTTCATTCAAGTCTTTAGAGCAAATTTTTTAATCCAGTCACGCAACAGTTGATTTCAAGAAATGTCCTATTTTGCTTTAATACCAACATGGTTTCGCCAATTTTTTCTCACTGCAACGCACACACACACACGTGCATGTGCAAAAACGGCGCACAGTGTAAGATTTGACCCATCTAGCTGCTTTTAATTCTGTAATTCGAAATCTATTGAAGATAGATTAATGAAATTTTGCCCAAGGTACTTTATAAGATAGGCGAAGCTTTTTACAAAAAATTGGTAATTTATAGTTACTGTCATGCCACCCTATTATATAACTGCAAATTTTTAAAACTGCAAAAACTGAAATATTTAACTAACTACAAAGGCTAAAATGCCCAAAATTGATATTTAGAATTTCCCTATAACAAGAAATTATAAACTGACACAAATGGACTTAAAATAAACATATATATTTTTTTTAATTATGGGCGTGGAAAATATCGATAAAAAAGTCAAGTTGGGTCAACAAAATTCCGTTATAAGTTCAATATTTCTTACTCTATTTACAAAAATGGGATACCATTGGAAAGGTAATGAATCAGGCTTTCTCTATTCAAAACGAAAATATAAGAATTTGTCTCGGTCGTGATAAAATGCAAATGAATTACTCGAAGAAAATGAAATTCCCAGTAGGCCAGAAAAAAGAAAATTTCATCAAAACCTGCACTTTCCTGCAGGTAAAATTATGTTGTTTAAAGTCTAAGAGGAGTGGCAAATAAACTGAGATACAAACTTTATCGAATAGTGGCGGATAACGAGTTTGCGGGTCTAATGAAATAAATAAATTGCTAAAAATAATTTTAAGTTAACATCGTTTTACTTTAACATGGAATACTCAGTCCTAGTTTACTAAAATCCCAAAAATGTATATTCATTAAAAAGAACATACCCAGGCAAATAAGACCCAAATGGTATTTTAGTAATTGTTACATAAATCACATAATACCGACAAAATAAACATTGAGATTCAGTTTCAAATATAAAAGTTTAAATATTATTTTCGTCGGTAATTTTCCAAATCAAACCCCGTCCCGCCATACACTTTGATTAAAATTGTTTAGTTGTTATTGTTTCGTATTTATCAGGCATTTCTAAAAACATTCTTGACGTTGTTTTCAAATTTGGCGACACAAAATAATGGAATTAATCTTTTCTAGAATATGGAAATGATACACTGTGCGGCGCACAGTGGAAAAGCTCCATAGAAAATGTGGCAAAAAGTAAGAAATGTGGTTGGATTTTGCTGAAAATTGTAACGTACCAGTTTTCTTACTTTTCCTTTCCGAGTTACGTTTACAACATTTTCCTGCAACCTTTGTAGGAATCTGTCAGAGTGAAGCGTTCAGTCTATAGACGATTGGCGACATGGACGCAGGCGCACACAGCTAAGATTTGTCTTGCTATTATTTTAAAGTGTAAAAGGTATATTTGTACCAATCGCCCTCCTTTCTGACCACTGTGCGACGGTCCGCCATCCGAATCACAAATAATTGCATTCTGCATTTTAATGAGCTGCCACAAAACGATTTTCGGCACGAACTTCAAGCATTTGTTGGCTGTCGTAGGCACACTTATCCGAGGCACTGTCGCCAAGGACGAGTGTTGGCAGGAGATGCAACGGACGCAACCAACAGGGGTAGTGCTGTGAAATTAGGTTAAACGAAAAGAATTGTAGACACGCGTAGATATCGCACGCCGCTAAATCCAAAATAGTCGCAACTCAAAAATGTAAAAAAAAAAAATTATTTCCGAATAAAACAGTTCACAGCTCCTATTTCTAACATCCACCAAAATTTCTTCTTCATGACTATCTTCTTCAACTGGAAGAAATACTAATAAAACAATTTTTTTGCATGCGTCTTTTGCGCAACATCAACAGTTTTTTGCCTCTACTGAAGATTTGGTATCTTTTAAGTTGTGTCGGTTTTTGATTTAAAGTGCGACATGTACCCAGCAACATTTTTTTTTTGCAGGAAAAGCCCAACTTTTTCCGAACGAATGTTCAGTGGAGAGGTGGTTGTTGCTAATCTGAATGTTCACATTAGTTTTTACATAGAACTGGCGTTAAAAAAAAAAACTTCTAGTTACTAAGAGTTTCGTTAGCAAATACGGCTGCGGTGCGCGTTGCTATAGCTAAAACCGTCAAGGGCTTTGAAAACTTGATTGCATGTTCGCTATAAATTGCAAAGCTCCTCCAAACATAACTGTGCTTTCGATGAAATCCCTGAAACTGTATTAGGTTTCGAGGAATTGATTGCTGCCCGGATTTTCTCGGTAGGTACATTTCGCATTGCAAATTTTGCTGTTCCCAAAGCCGCTTTTCTCAAATACTGCTGGGTATGCATGTACGTACATGCAGGCAGCAAATTTGTGTTTGCATATGCGTGTATGAGCAAGTAAGATATGGCTTTTGTTGCATTTTCTGCATTTGCATTTTTACTTAGAATGCAGTTTGTGTTTACAGTTTGCAACAAATTAGCAATTAATTTTATTCAAATTACTTTGCGAACTCATTCTGGTACTTGTACTTGGCCACTTGTAGGCCATAAAATGATTTCGCTTTTATACATATATTTGGTATGTATTAGTGTGATTACGATAGGCTCGCAGTGCATTAAAGTGGAACATTTGAACTGTAGTCAAGACGCGTGTACTCGCTGTGATAAAAACACGATGTATGTATGTATATTGACCGAATTTCATAAAACATGAATTAGAATATAATTTCTCACGAATCGCACTTTTAATTGTAGTTAGTTTTCCATTTCGAAACTTATTTATGTTTAAAGAAATGTGAGTTTTATCCACGATTTTTAATTCCAGATATAAGATCTGCATAAAGTTCTTGGCCTGTAGATGTGCTCACTGGTTTTATTTTTTCGAAAATAGTTGCTGCCTGTTGAACTTAAATTCAAATTATTTAATAATCGATACCATCATATCAGCACCGTTCGTTCGATTTTCCAAAATGAGGTGTCAAAGTAAAAGTCTTTGAGCGCAGTTGTGTAATAAGGTTTTACTTTTTTGAAAAGAGTGGCCACCTTTAAAAAAAAAAAGTAGCTTTTTTTTATTTTATTTTTCAGCAGATAAAAGACCATACATACTTTTGATTTATGGACTTAAAAAAAGCATGATTTCACATGATTTACATATTTACTCCTTTAAACTTTAGTAACATTTTTACTTTTAACAAAATTTCTCATAAGTTATATTTTTGAAAAACTTTTTCCGCGGAAGGCCTAAAACGTAAGTGTCTCTGACTAAAATATTTGGTATAAAATGCGTCAAATTCAAGGGTCTTTTTCCTGTGTATTATTCATTTAAAACAAAATTTGGGGCCGGAGCCTTAATAATGGATAAATTACCTTTCCAACAATACCAAATATTTCTAGTTTTCGGATTTTTGATTTTTGCCCGCTTGCACAGCACTCTGCATCGAGTGCGTTTTATGTAACTTGAGAATGTTCAGGAAACTTGAGAATGTTCAGTGAGTTCAGTGAGTTCAGGTCGGCTAAGCAATCTGAAAATTACTTGTTGAAGAAGTGAAGTGGGCGTCTTGGCTAGGGCGGACAGAGATAATGTTCGGTACTTTTCACCTATTCCTCGTATCTGTAGCTGGCAACTTTGAACGTTGTTTTGTTAGATTTTAAGGTTTTAGTAGCAGCTTGGGTTTTAGAATATATTGTAATAGGCCATTGTGGCAGGCGGAAGCTATGAGCCACTTAGTGGCCTCGAATGTAGCAGAGATTGGTCTTGTCAGAGCTGTGTACATCCAGTGTAGCATACGTGGTTTTATTCATCTATTTACTGACATAAAGGGCGGTACTGACTTTCCTGGAGCCGTCTTCGATCTTTCGCTTCCAGTCAGGTTTCCTGTCTAGAATGACTCCCAGGTATTTGACCTCGATTAAGAAAGTAACTGCTACCTCATTTAAGGTGGGAGGTTTGCATAGAGGAAGAGTACCATCTCGGTCTTTGTGAATAGACGCTGAGTCGATATTCCTTAGACCAGATCTTCTCTTCCGTGGGAGCGTGCACGCAAATAAGCGATATATTGGCGAATCTCGCTTTCACGCGGATTGTAATGAGAAACTCATTCACTGACATATATTGTTCGGTACAAGACTGGTACTACAAGTACATCTTATAGCAGAAGTTAGAAAATGAATGAGCAGAAATGTTTAAGTTGACCCTCATCAAAATGCGTCAAAATCAATTCCAAGCTTAAAGTAGTATTTTTTACATTTTTAACTGCAAAATCTTATCACTTTCTATTCAAAAAGGCTGTATGAAAATGGCGACAACTATTACCTTTTTTCAATTCCGGGAAGTACGAACGGAATACAAAACTTTATTCCCTTTGCCGTCAGATAACAAATGCCTCAAGCAAAACTAAAGATATTACCAGCATATAAATTTAAACTATGAAATATAGTATGTACATACATACATGTGTACATATGTACATATTACATTTGTGCAATATCTGTTATTTGGTCAAAGCTCTATACATGCACTCCATACCCATTGTGAGAAATACATTTGTACCTCTGACTGAAGTCCACAACGGAGGCAATGAACACAAAGTGATGAATAAGTAGAGACAAATCAAGTGACACAAGGAAAAATTCACTGGAAACAAAAGATGTCAGAAGCATTTAAAAATTCTACATCAAAATATGCGAGCAAACAACAGAAAATGCATTAATTGCAGAACCAGAGGAAGAGATAGGCAAATGACATGAAAGATGAGAAACTTTGTTAAGCCAGCACATAAATATACATACGAATGTGATTGTAGTGCTGAAAGCTAATGAAAAAAAACAGGAAGAAAGCAAAATGTGTACCAGTGTCATAAATAAACATTCTACTACTCTTAAGGCTACACATCCCTCAATGTGCGTAAGGCGACTGATATGCAAATACAATGTAGTATATGTATGAATGTTTGTATGTACATATCTCGGCATAGGCATGATTTAAAGGAGTAAAATGCTAAAAGATTCTATAACATGCAAACGAGGAATGTCTATAGAAATCAGAAGGTGGCACAACAAGCACATGCACATACACACAGGGATATGTGTGTACCCTGCAGGAAGTGGTGTTAGATTAAAAGGGCCCACCACAGCCTTTCGAATCAGAAAAGTTTTCGTCAGTTCTGGCAACTATCTTGAAAGCTCTTTTCTGTCTGTCGAAAGTCTAATAAAAAGATCTGCTAACGAGGACGTCTTAGCGTGTTTCTGTTTGTCTTTTACGAATTTAAATGACATTTTTTCAAATATATATGTATGTATGTATTTTTCCTTTTAAAACAATAAAAACTGAAAGTAAAAAGAAAACAAAATTTTTATTTTTAAAAAAAATTTTATAAAATATATTTTTAAAAATTAAATAATACTATAACTTTTACTATTCAAAACTTCAAAATCTAAAAATTAAATGAAAATTTATTTAAAATGGAGAAAAAAATGTTAATTTAAAAAAGTAAAAATAAGTTCCTAAAAATTAAACGAAAGTAAAAAAAATAATATTTTTTTTTTAATATTACGTAAAAATTAAATGAAAATTTATTTAGAAAAGAGAAAAAAATATTAATTCAAAAAAGAAAAAATAAGTTCCTAAAAATTAAACGAAATAAAACAAAAATAATATTTTGGTTTTTAAAATATTACGTATATCTAGTCTAAAATTAAATTGAAAAATAATATAATTAAAAAAAAAATAAATAAAATAAAAAAATAAATATTTGAAGAAAATCCACGCGTGGTGATTTGTTTGAGTCACTGTATGTACATATGAACGAGCAAAAATCACTCATACGCCACGTCACACACAAAATTGCGAACCCATCCTGTGCCACTGGAAAGGTACGTACATACATAAGTATGTATGTAGGTATCAATGTAAAAAATAATTTATTAAAGCAGAACCATGTAAAAACAAAAACAAACCCAGCCACTGGAAAGCAATGGCGCTCTTGTGTTTTTATTGTGCGCTTTGCTGGCATACACAAAATTCGAGACCGCTTTGACCCGGAGCTCCTTGGTTCGGCTTCATCGCCAGTCTGGCTGCCAGCCAAAGGCTACAAATTTGCTGTTACTGAAAAATTTCATAAATTTTATTTGTCGTTGAATTTGCGGCATTGCGGCCATCGCCGCAGTAAAATTCAAGCACACGCACACAAAAATAAAAGCACATAGAGGTATGTAGGTAAATTGATGTAAAACTAAATTTTACGACTTAACCATAAGAAATTTTACGCTACTTCAAAGCGTCGCGACCACCCGCCACGTTTGCAGGGCTGTGTAACTGGCATTTCCTGTGCTATCGCTGCCGCCACGCTGACATATACACACACACACACACACACACACACACGGATACACTTTGCAAAATTTTTACGCGGCTTTTAGCTCAAAGGCGAAAGTGCCCTTGCTACGTGTACATATTTACTCGTTTTGCCTAAACGTTTACAAATGCTAAATAATAAAGTTGTGTATGTATGTGATTGTGTGTGTGTGTGTAAAAGTATGCTTTTGTATTGGTGCACCGCTGTGCAACGTGTCACCAAATCGTAACTCATTTTTCCAAGCACAACATGTCATCGTGGTGCCAATTACATTTTTCAATGCAAGTGGTGGTTATGGCAGCAGTCAGCCGGCGGTGACAGCCATGGCAAAGCAAAAGCTAAGCTCAGCAAAGGAATCGGGCAGTTTACAAGAAACTCAGTCAGTCAGTTAGTCAGCCAGTCAGTCACTCACTCAGTCGTCATTTTGCCGCAAAAGACTGCGCCTTTGTTACTCATTTGGCTGTTCGGCAGGCAGTCTGCCCGCCTTCCTCTATCATTGGCGCGGTATAGGTAAGCGTGGCATGGCATGGCGTGGCGCTGTGCAGTTTTTGGCTTTGCTGATGGCGACAAGCTGCCTTGACATACTGGCAATAATTTTTTATCCATTCTGTCCTTTTCAACCTCAACATTGCCTAACATATTTTTCATCGAACGTGTGCGTTGGCTTGTGCGCTGCGAAAAGTTGAAGGTTCCCTGTCGCCACAAAAAAAAAAAAACACATCCTTTGGCAGTTTTGTACATAGCATGAGCAAATTTTGTTTATGCGACCGTTGATTACCGCAAATTTGTTTTGAAAATAATTCTTCGTTTCATCAGCTCAGAAAGAGGGAGAGTTACATACACATATGTTTTAACTATGCTTTAAGTGGCACATATTGCGGTTGGCATTCTAATTTCAAGGTTGGCTAAAATACATATGTACATACATATGTAGGTTAACTTAAGTGAAATTAAAAATCAAGTTCTGGATTTTTTAATTTGTTTACTAATATTTTATTAGATCCACACGTGTTAAGTAATCAGTAGCGCAAATTAGGAAATATTTTAAGGGATTCGTAAATATTTCATATCTGTCTTGTACAAATACTCCTTTAGTAATTCTGCTTCTGATATCCCTGAACGCACCGCCTATGACTACTGCGTGGTCGTTGCCACGACAGTCAGATCTACGTAACCGGTACGACGCAGATTTATATCTGGCCAAGGACTGTCGCTCCAGTTTTCTGCCCCAACATCTATTTAAGGAATTTATGTGCTGTTACAAGAACAACAACTGTATGGGATATCTTTTATGCAGAGACGCACCTTACTAATTCTTACATCCCATATACAATGCCCTGAAACCCATATAAAGGTAATTTAGAAATAATCAGATATTGAGCCCAACAGTGGCAGACTTTTTGGGTTAGCACAACAAAGGACACTTACCGGATCATAGCGAAAATTTACACCTGACTCAATAGGCTGCATGGAGAAATAGAGGTAGTAACCTGACTCAAATCAACAGTTGGCAGTGTTTTAAAGCATACTTACACCGCTTTTGACCAGCAGTCACCGAAGATGCAGAGCACGTATTTTTCAAGTGTCCCCTTTTTAGCTCGATGAGGTACGCACTTAACCGCAAGCTTGGTTTTTGTGTATCACCAGAGATCCTGCCATCGTTAATGCGAACGTGGAAAAATGTACATAGATGGTAGGAGGTTTAGCTGATTAAAGTCTCACACTGACGTGGTTAGGTTTTCGACGCTTCCTCCCCAGAAACAAAATAGTCGCCTGCAGTCCTTCGTTGCAGCCAAACCCGGGGAGAGGAGAGCGCTTTAGGTCATTTGGCGGCTGGTAGTCTGAGTGTTAGGCACATTGTTTTAGTTAGTGCCTACAAAGAAAACTGAAATTCTTATTTCACACCTACTTTTCAACACTCGGAAGTGAACCATTCCGTTATATGTATAAGCAAACAACGACTCTCCTTCTTGCAAAGCCACCCAAAAATTATTAGTCAATAATCAACTGAATAACAAAAAATAAATCAACTGATGAGGAATATCAGACAAGCCTATGAAAACCGAAATGTCAGCAACAAATGTGAAACTAGCCATTTCTTACGTGACAGTAATATTAATAACATTTTAGTTGTAACAATTTTCTATGCCATTTTCGTCTTTTGTGGCTGTCAACAGAATTCTAAATTTATGATTGTGGCAAAGGAATTGAAAATATTTTCCCAATATTTCACATTGACATGTGTGTGACGCTAAAGAGGTGGCATATGTTTAAGGCGCGTAAGACAATTATGAAAGTTTGTACCCAGCTAGCCAAATTCGCCGTGCTTCTAGTGAAAATGTACTCCAACAGCAATACTCCGAAGAAGCTTTGTCGGAGTCCACGGAGCGTGTTAACTGACAGTTACTGACACACAGTTTTTTTTTTTCATATACCACCCGTCTATCGCTTCCGAATTGGAGAAAAACATTTTTTTATTGGAAAACGCAAAAATATTTAGTAACTACCAAGTCGGGTCTTAGGATTTCGAATGAAAGTGGATTAAAAATATTTTTATTACATATTCGGAAATTGTGGACAAAAATGCGTGACTTTTGTTTGAAACACTGCTCTCGGAAGGGAAGTGCCTTTTTCAAGCCATGTACATATAAATGATCTTCAAACCTCTCAACTCTTAATGGACTCCAAAAATGCAGGAAAATTTTTTTTTTATTGGAAAAATCTAAACTACCAAATAGGGATGAATCTATCTATTGGTCGTATTACCGAATTCAAGTTTCCAGAAAAAAATTTCGTCGGTCTTTTTAGTCTACATAGTTTCGGTCGAAACCGGAAGTCGGTAAGACGACCAAAAAAATATTTCCGACTTCCAATAAAAAAAACGTTTTCTTTCATTTTAAACAGGGTGGGGACGGGTAGTCTAGGTTACCCGGTATATTCACAAAGTCCTTTTCTCTGACGAATATGCTCCAATGGGACTCTTTCCAGAACCTCCCTTTGAGGATAAGCGCACCACATAGGAGAGTCCTTATTGTGCAACTTCCGGACTCCGCTGGTTGGCTGGGTACATATGGGGCACTCCACGAAAAATCGGACACCATTTGCCTTTTACATCTCCGTCTTTTTCATGATTTTGGATGTTATATTTAGTACAAATTGAGAGAGGCCTCTCTGATCTTTTTTAATTTTTTTTTTGTCCAGTTGTTTTCTAGAAATGAGTTTTTGAAAATAAACTTGTTTTTTAATTTGTTTGGATATGAAATCAAAATAATTTTCAAACCCGTATTTTTTAATATTTCTATGAAATGTTCAAATTTTTAATATAAAATGTTGATTTTCTAAAAACTGACACACACTCTAAGCCCAGTCCGATAATGGATAGCAATGGGATCAATTTTTTATTAATGTCATATTTCAGCTAACAGTACTTAAAACAAATCTTTGTTTCTATTTCATCAGTATCTGATAGTATTTGCCATCTATCAAATGTAATATGTTTTTCTTTTTAATTTATGTTAATATTTCACGAACATTTATTTTTTTAAATGTCGGTATAGATTATCCACTGTCAATACGTGATCAAAAACAATACTCCTATACTTGTCCCAGAAGGCGATCGTATCTTCGAAATGAGATTTTTCAACCGGCCTGTTAGGAACTGTTTTTCAAAAATCGATACCACGAAATCGGCTACACAAAACAAAATACCAAAAGGATAGCATTAAAAATTATAAAAATAAATCGGAGTTGGCAAAGCGAAATGGTTTCCGATTGGACGCGGAATTCACCATTTGTAAGTATGTACTACACATAAATATGGCAAATAAGTATTAAGAAAATGGCAACGGATTCGCTAAATGAGGACAGTGAAGAAAAACTACTAACTGCCGCCACAACAAAAGCAATGTTAGTTGGTGGCACAACTGCTTGTAAGACAATTGCCGTAAAGGCATTAACGGTATGTGGTCGCGTGGCTTCAATGCCGTCCTTTTCCGCAACCACGGCAGAGTGACAACTTGGACCAGCTTTGCTCACTTACTCCTTCTTTCATAAATACGTTTGTAGACACATATGTATATATATTTGTAAGTGTATGTGTACGCCTGGAAGTACGTCCATATATGAAAGTGTGTCACACTCTTGGTGGCATAAATAAATGAACAATGAACGGATGACAGTTGACTTTTGGCCACTTAAAATGATTTATAGCAAACAAGTTGCCTAACGAGCTGCACAGAGTCTCAATCGCCAAGCACATACATACATACGTAAACAGAAACCCACTGGGAAAATAGGTAAGCACCTTCCGAGGTAAGCCATGTTTTCTTTCAGTTTTTAGTACCAAAATTGTCATCATGACCAGCGTAATCTACTAGTAAAGTACAAAATGAACACCTCCGGTGATACATTACGTTGTCAGTTGCAAAATAACGTGCAGCCGAAGTTATTTCCAAGCTCCGAACTACTCCGAGCGACTGCTCTGCATTACACGTAACTTACTTTGTAAAGCGACTCAGAAGTATGTTTGATAGCAAATGTACATTCTAAATTCCTACTTACATAAGGCGGCCATGCCTTTGTAAAAGTAAGGGACGTTCGGCAGGGAAATGGTAATGACTGCCAGGTGAAGAGTAAGTTGCTAATAAGGTATTATTACGTGCTCCTAATTCCCACTGGGAAGTGTCGCACACTGTCTCCAATACATAATTCTCGTACACGTGCTTGTAGTACTCACGCCTACATACATACATATGTATTTTCACAACCTCTATTTCAGTGTCGGGCAAATCAAAGCAATAAGACTGCGATGTACATATGTGATTGTGTGAGTGTGTGTGTGTGTGTGGCCGCCTCTGCTCTAAATGCAGGTAAGTCTTCACACAACCATATGGATTTATCACTTTTAACGATGTCCAATTATTTTTATTGACAAACATTTTTACCTATAACTCGGCAAATAAACTTTTCATTCTCATACATACATATGTACATACACATGTGTTTTACGTTGGTGTACGATACGTGATATTAGCTCGAAACTTAATGAAGCTCACTGAGCCAATTTCATTTAGTTTAACCAATTTATTTTAAATACTCTTCAAAGTTTATTTATTTAATTGAAACTTTCCGAGCAATTAGCCACACTTAATTTGCGTGCATTTAGTTTATTGGATTAATTTGTTATATTTATTTACTTAATAAATAAAATTAAGTGACAATTGCTATGCTATGTTGTTCATTAATTCTTAGTAAATAATCGTAGTAAATATTTTTTTTGGGACGTGCTTTTGAAGTATCCGCACAAATATGTACATATTTACAAATCAAGCATCATCAATTAATTTAAAATTAAACCTCAAACAGTTCATGGGATTTTGAATGCAATTAAGTACATACAGTGGTGTAAAAAATAATAGGAACCAAAAATGTTGACAAGTGTTTTTAATTTTTAGTTTGTTAACACAATTTTTGTATAAAAGTCCAACTTATTACATTGAACTTAGCATATAACTCAACATTTCAAACTTTGTACAAAATTCTAAAAAAAAGTCTAATTTTAAAAAAATTGTTATCAACATTAGAAAAATTCCAGTTA
>NW_023460117.1:0-42397 GCF_013731165.1 Rhagoletis pomonella
TGCAATAGTTACAATTTATATTCTCTCTAACTTAAATAATAATGGTAGTAATAGATGGGCGCTTACTCATATGTTAGTGTTTGGCCGAGCTTCTCCTCCAATTTGTGGCGTGCGCCTTGATGTTGTCACACAAAGGGGAGGGACCTACAGTTTTACGCCGACTCCGAACGGCGATTGTAATTATATGAGAAGCTGTTTTTCATGGCAGAAATAAACTCGGATGTTTTCCATTGCCTGCCGAGGGGCGACCGCTCTCAAGGAAAACTTTTTTTCTATATATTTTTTTGCGATATTGCTTTGAGAAGGGGTATAACCCAGGCCCTGTGGAGTGGTAGCGCGCACTGCTAACAACTACACCACTGCGGCCGCCAAATAACTTAAATAGGCTCAGAAAATAACAATTATCTTTCCGATAGCACATATTTCTAACCAATTATGCGAGGAAACCAATTAAGCGCGGAATACCCTATAATATTTTTTCTTCAAGAGTTACGGCCACTTTAACTGCCGTGTCCTCGAATCTAACATCGCCAAACCAAGCATATGCTTTCTCGCTCATTACGTCATCTTCCAATGGCCATAGTTTCTGAAGGACAAATAAGAAAGCACCACTTGAAGAATATAGTAGAGTAATAATAGTACTCAATGACATAGAGCAAAGAAACTTGGCCACTGAAGCCCTTTTTCGTGTACTTAACCGCGAAAAACCTCAATATTTTGGCGCAGTTCCAAGCTCA
Source organism: Rhagoletis pomonella (assembly GCF_013731165.1). Taxonomy (NCBI): domain Eukaryota; kingdom Metazoa; phylum Arthropoda; class Insecta; order Diptera; family Tephritidae; genus Rhagoletis; species Rhagoletis pomonella. The sequence continues at coordinate 738 of NW_023460117.1, forward strand.
AGCTCGAGTCCTGCACAGAAAATTACTTCGGAAACAACGTACAGCTGCACAGCATAAGAAACTTTTCAAATCTGTATTCATAATTATCATGTTATTAACTTTTTGGACTACAATGTCAGATCGTAAGTCTACTGAATTCTGCTACTTATTGCATAAAACAGACTATAAGACAAGGCGCATCTATGCAAGGTGGCGTTACTAGAACAGCTGATTTAATATTTATGTCTCTACACTAGTACAACAGAATGTCATCCAAGACGAAATGGCGTAACTCTAGGCTGTCAACAAAACAAAATTATCTCCTATTTTATTTCGTTTTGACATCTTTATGTACCAAAAAGCAATAACAAAGTACACGGGATTTTGTCTTATATGCGCTTGCTACGACCTTACACGGATGCGCCTTGCCATAAGCCATTTAAAAACCTAATTGTAATCTTATCGCTACACTTATATCGCCCAGGTAACATAACAGTATTTTTCTGTAACGTAACAGTCCCGCTATTATTTGCAAATATTTACCTTAAAATTAATTTTATCTGTTCAATTAATACGTAGTCCCGTTCCATCCTTAAGCTAAGAAACTGTGTACCAACTTTTGAAAACATTATATGTATCAGGAAAGCAGACTTGTTTCATAATATAAAGCAGCTTTAAAAAGTACTTCCAAAAATTGTTATGTAACAGTCCGCTGTTGAAACATTCATAGCTCCTAAATAACAAAAGTTCCAATATATTTTAAGTATACATATATTAAATATTGCCACATACTTATGCTTTCAGATTCAAGAAGAAAAACTATCCGAAAATTGCATTCTAGCGAGTTGCAGCGGTAATTGAAAAGCAGTGTGAGCCGAAACGCAATTCAACCGTCCGCGTTTTGGGCCATATTTACAATTTACAAACTTTAAAACACATAAAAGAGCAGGTGTACATAAACACACACATTTGTATATATGTATAAATGTAAGCAGTTTGTTCATACATATGTATGTATGTATGTATGTATTTGCATTTTAAATACAAAAGAAACACATTTGTAACCTTCTAGTTGTTTTAGAAGTTTCTATTTATACAAACATTTATTCAAAATCAGTTCAACGATTATTTACAAAAGCTTTATACGAGACATGCAGACAAAATTAATAATTTTGTGATACTAATTATTTAATAATTCGTCATATTGTATGCAACTTTATTTTAATCAATAGTTTCAAGTACAAGTATTATAAATAGAAGTTTTGAAGATTGCATCGGTTTTTTATTTGCTTGGCATTAAAAGGCAACTACGTTTACTTTATAACTATTAGTTAATGTTTCCTTGTTTGCTTTTTTTGTTTAGAGAATGTGCCGACTGGTTGCACTTAAATTACTTCGTTCCAAAAAGATTCTATTGCATTTCAGTATATATTTTGATTTTCTAGTTATCGTGCAGAAATCAGCTGAGCATGGTGTTTCAGCCCACTTTTGATTTATCACAGTTGCAATATTATTGTTAAAAAATTATCTCAGTTCTGGCTGTCGTATGCGCACGCTGGCTCAGCTGTTGGTGTTCATTCATCATTCTCAGCTTCTTCTAGTTCATTATTCTCCTTACCAGCTACGCTGAGCTTTCGCTATTCGCGAGTTTCTCTTTCCCGTAGATGAATGTCGTAGGCGATTGACAGTACGCGAATGAAATGATGAAGGATGTATTCAACTGGTACCTTTAATCCATGTTATAGTAGTGTGCATAGTCATTATTCGTCGAAGTATGTATGTATGTATGTACATTTGTGAAGCGATATTGTTGAATTATTTACAAACAGCGCATCGATTTATGGATGTACAATTTTGTACATACATATGTACACACACAGAGAAAGAATTGCACATGAAGTAGTATGTGTTTATCGAAATGCAGAGTGAATTCGTTAAAATAACGGTTATGTTTTGAATATGATGTGATTATGTACGAGTATGATTTGTTGGTGTTGGTAGTTATGGTAATGGTGGTGGTAGTGGCATTGGTGTCATATGGAATTAAAAAAGAAAAAAAAGTAATAAATAATAAGCTGTACAAATAGACTGGGTTCTTTATTTACATAAGTACTTAAATTTAAAATGTATTTGGTTGGACGAGACTGCTTCAGGAAATCTGAATAAGTTTTAGATGGTTTCTCTGTCAATAGGCAATCTTATTTATTTGTATTTTTATTGCAATAATACTAAATATACATACATACACTCCTGCCAATAACTATAGCACTTTTGGTGTGGGCAATTTAAAAGGCCATTACTCCAAATTGTTCTTTCAAATGTTGTCTAAGCATACGAAAATATCAACAAATTTGGTTCCCTATGTTTTGAGGACCGTTGTGAAATCAATGGAAGGATGGAAGGTTTTGTTGGACAAATAACTAAAGCGTATGCTCAGAATTTATAATTAGTTTGTTATTTCCACAATATCAAGTAGAACACCTACATACATATATATACTATATATTTAATAGATTGAATAGTTTTTTGCATTTATTTTTTGGTTTTTCTTGATTTTACTGAAAAAGTATTCAGAACATTTAATTCAAATCTTAAGATTTTAGAAAGCTACATGCAAGGAAAAATTTGAGTTGCTTAAGTTTTCAGGATAATTAAAATTTTTAAACTTAAAAATTCTAGTGTCCACTGTCGCCCCTCGACCGTCAATGGCAAGCTTTTGGTGGTTTTAAAAAAAAAAAATCGTTATTGTTATTTTTAGTTTTTGTTTTTGTTTTAGTGGTTAGCAATGATCGCTACCATTCCGCAGGACATGGGCTCGAGCAGGTCCGACAAATAACAAAAAAAAAGGGAAATGGCGGTCGCGCCTCGACCGGCAATGGCAAACCTCCGATTATAAACTATTACACTGGATCACTTGTTGTTAATTTTAAAATTTTTCCTCTGTTAAAGTTTTAATTTTTTGAATTTTTTTCATAAAATATAGAATGAGTAATTATTATAATATAATTATAATTATTGTAATAATCATTAGTTATAATTAATTTCTCAGAAACTATCAGGCCTATCGAAAAGTGTTGTATATACGGTTTATGGAGAATTTCGTTAGCTTGTATTTTGCCGTGTTTCCTATTAAGATTGTGCATTTGCTTCGTAAGATATAAGTGGAGCTACCTTTTTCCACAGAACTTTTATCCACAGAAATAACTTAACTCGATTTTCGAAATCAGCGAACAATTTCATATAGGAGTTAGATAGTGGCATCCAGTCTGCATGAACTATATTTTTGTAAAAAAAAAATAACAAAAAATTTATAGCTTGCAAATCATTATGAATATTAAAAAAAGTGTACGCAGATATAAGTGAGCGAGTGTACATATTTTCTGTTACAGCCATGGGTAGGTTTGCTACCCTTGTTATATATTCAACAATTTTTATTGAGCTTGAGGCCGTTTTTAATGAAAACCTTATTGTGGAAAAGCAACAATAATTTGAAAAAATTGTAGAAGTGAAAACTATTTCGGAAATCAACACATTTCCTCATCAGACTTCTTTCAGTAGGATTCGAACCGACGATCCCACTGACTCAGCCAGTTGCCTACGCACTGTGCTAAGTTCGCCTTGTAAATTATCGTTGCTTTTTTCCCACTTTTTCATTTGTTAAGCCAACACAAAACAAATAACTTAAGGACGAGCACACCTAAAAGTTAAACATTCTAAAAATAGAATTATTAATAAAAACCAACAAAACCAACAACCACATGATGAAGTGTAAATTGCAGCGGAATGGCTGCGCTTGATTGTGTTGGCTTAACAAATGAATAAATAATATAAAAAAAAACTTTTTAATATACAACGCTTTTATAAATGGACTAAAAAGTAGAAAATAATATTTCTCAGTCCCATAGAATTTTTGTTGATAACTTTTGATTTTGAAATTTTAGCAAAAGTCATTATAAACAATCTATGAAATTGAAAATGAAAAACGTGGAGCGCATGCAATACAAAGCATTCGATTTAATTGACAATAGTCAAACTACATAACGTAGACCTAAAATTTCTACAGCGAAAGTAGAACTTTGAAATCGATTTTAAGCGGTCGTTATTCATATACCCACATACATGCATACATATATTACTTTTCATATCAATTCAAGTGTATTACATGCGCCCCACGCTTTTCATTTTCAATTTCATAGATTGTTTATAATGACTTTTGCTAAAATTTCAAAATCAAAAGTTATCAAAACAAATTCTATGGGACTGAGAAATATTATTTTCTACTTTTTAGTCCATTTATAATTGCGTTGTATATTAAAAAGTTTTTTTTTATATTATTTATTTTCTACTTTTTAGTCCTGTCTGAATAAAATTTTGCAATAGATATTAAAATAATTCAACGATATTAATAGAAAGGTGCACACACATGCATTTACATATGTATGTACATACAAAAGAGCACCAATTAATTTTATTTAAAGAAATGGCGTGTCGTCTATTTCCGCTGTAGCAAACGTAGTACATAGGGCGACATCTAGATGTCATCTACCTCGCCCCATTCACTACAGATGTCGCCCTATGCACTATGCTTTTTTATAGGAACTTTTCGAAGCAAAGGTTTTAGGTGTCGGACACACAACATTGAAAGTTTCTGGATCCACAACATTGAAAGTTTCTGGACACACAACATTGCATGTTGATAAAAGCGTTGTAAAAAGTGGGAAAAAAGCAGCGATAATTCACAAGGCGAACTTAGCACAGTGCGTAGGCAACTGGCTGAGTCAGTGGGTTCGTCGGTTCGAAACCTACTGAAAGAAGTCTGATGAGGAAATGTGGTGATTTCCGAAATAGCTATCACTTCTACCATTTTTTCAAATTATTGTTGGTTTACCACAATAAGTTTTTCATTAAAAACGGCCTCAAGCTCAATAAAAATTGTTGAATATAATTGTTATAAGGCCATAATATAACAAAAACAAATACCCTTGTTATATTTAATAAAACTCTACCGAAAAGTTTTGATTTTGATGAATCGAAAATAATGATGTACTGATTTTTCAAAATAAAAACCTGGCAACCCTATTCGTACGTGATATGGGGCATGTTATGATGAAAAATAAGCTGAAACTTATGTATATGGTCGAAAATTATATTTATATATTTCATAATACCCTGGCATTGGAATGCAAGCTCTGTGGATTTTAACCGGAATGAATACATTTGGAGAATTCTCACTAGAAGCGTTTGTGAAGGGAAACAAAAAAAAAAACATAAAAGCATTTTTATATAAAAACTCCAAAAGTGTTATAGTTATTTGTCAACCAAAACCACAGTAAAAATTATCCATCCATTGTTTTTACAGCAGTACTTAGGTGGTATTTGATGTATGCTTAGTCTACATGTGAGAGAACAATTTGTTACGGAATAGGCAAAGCATATACTAGGCCAAATCAAAAGTGCTATAGTTATTGGAAGGAGTGTTGGCTATAGGCATTTTTGGCGGGGACCAAAACTAATCGTTATATACTTCCTGGTATGAAGATATTTTATAATCACTCTGAATCCTGTATGATATAAAACACGAAATCTGAAAACAGCGATTATGGTTCAAGATCCCAGGGCCGCCGGAACTATCTTATTTTCGAAGTAACGAAGTTTAAGGAATAAGTATTGCTTTAAGTGGCATTTAGGAATGTATACGCATCTGCTTGAATGGGTGCGCTGCCTTTTTACAGGTGTCCAGATTGGGCGATTTAGCGCCAATTTGGCGTTTTTTTTTTATATTTGCGCGTACAAAATTAGGAAATCGCCTTTGGCGATTTTTTCCCTTCAATTCAATTTTTTGCACGCTATCATGTAAATGCGTCAAAACACGTGATAAGTAGGTTATGGAGTTAGAGCTTCAATTTTGATGTGGCAACACTTTTTATTGTTATCGATTATTGTTAACATTTGGCAATCTTAAACCACCATTTGTGACAAGTACCACTGAATGGGAAATTTGCAATTTCATTTGTGGAAATAGCTGATCTCGCCGTATTATAGCTTTTATTTTATTTTTAGCGCCGAGCCCTTAAAAGCGTATTGTGCGATTAATCAATTAATATGAGTTATAATAAATTTATTAATTGCGCAGTCCTATTGGGAAATATGTTAATACAAATATTTTTTAGAAGTATGAATATTTTTAAAGAAAATTGTTTGTACATCACTATCATATAAGTGATTTGTGTTATTTATTATTACCGTGAAGGCATTATATTCCTTTCTGCTTTTAAAAACTATGTTATAACAAGATCTCATTTTCAAAATAAAAGATTTTTTAAGCCGATTTCATGAGTTTTATAAAAAAAAATTGGCGATTTTTGGCGATTTTTTCAGAAATGGCTCTTTTATTTTTAAACAATCTGGGCACCCTGGGTATCAAGTAGAAAAGGTACGTAAAAACGTTAGTTACTTTTGTTAAAGTCGAAGCCCTGGTTTTTATAAATGTTACGAGCCAAACCCGATCATAGGACAAGCTAGTTTTGCTAGAATAAACTAGGTCTACCTACATCCGTTCAGTGTTGCCAGTTTATAAATTTATCTCCCTAGATTTAGGACTATTCTGGGCCATTAGAGATACAATTAGGGATAAATATCTTTTAGGGATTTTCTTAGAGATTTTTTTTCAAATATTTTTTTTTTTTTCTAAGAGGAATCTAAGAAAAAATGGAGAATATCGAACAGTATTATATTAAATGTTCATATGTATGTAATGAATACATTTATTATAAATTTAATGTGGTAATACAGCTATTCAAAATCATTCCGAGATAAGGAGTTCATCATCCATCAACATAGCGTAGTCTAATGAAGCATTCTCTTTTTATTAATGTTAGTAGATTTTTTTTAATCTTTTAACACTTACTTTTAGTTTACATATTTGCGTACAATTCAATTATCCGTACAATTCAATTGTTATTTTTAATTGCTTCATAGAACAATCCGAATCCCGGGAGTCCCGAGCCGATTTTGGAGTCTCTAAATCCCGGGATCAAGCCCTCGGGATCCCGGGATATAATTTAATTTACTACCAAATTAAAATAAAAAGACATTCAGACACTGTAATGGCATAAAATAATTATAAAGTACAAGCCTACAAATAATCAAATAATATATTACAATTCTAACACTACTATTATTCTATGTTATAATATATTTCTATGTTATAATATATATATCATATATATGAGGCATTCTCTTTCATATCGGACACCAAATTTGGTATCAGAATTTCGATTGGCTTCACATTTTTCCTTTTTTCTTCGGATATATGATCTGTCAAATTTTGGATTTTTTCGTGATTCTGACTAAATAATCATTTACTTCTTCAAATTGTTATATCTCGGGTTTTGTTCTTCGCAGAGACTTCATTGTTGACTCTCACAAAATAAACCACCTTCCCACAAAAAAAAATATTTTAAAAATACTTCTTGAAAAACTCCTACTTTTTTGGAACATGTTTTTTATAGAGAATTAAACAAGGATTACAATGGTCTAATTTTATATCCCAAATTTAGAGGTCTTTACTATGCAAATCAACTTAAAAAAGTTCAACTGTTAATAGCTAAGTTAACTTTAGGACAATCATAACCATCATATAGAAAGCTCGTTTCTTTATCTTCAAAACGACGTTAAGATGAAGTCTCTACGATGAGTAGAGCCCGAGATATACGATTTGAAGAAGTAAATAAATGGTCAAAATCACGAAAAAATTCCAACTTTGACAGATCATATCTCCGAAGAAAAAAAAAAAAAAAAATAATACGTGTCAGCTTATTTCATGTAAAGAACCCATAAAAAACTTTGAAGCGAATCGGAGACATGACATACTTTTTTTTAACGAAATCCGTCCGAATTGTATATACAGGGTGTCCCAGAAATAACCTGCCAAACTTAAGGAGAAGGTAGGTGGGGGGATGAGCTCCCTGATAAACAAAAATTTTTCAGGTAAAAGTGTCACCGTTTTTGAAATATTTAATTTTTTTTTGAATTTAAAAAAAATCGTGCCTTTTCATGCATTTTCTTTAACTGCATCTACAAACAAGCCTATACTTAGTAAATTTTTTATGTAAAATACTTCCAGATAGTTGCTTCTCCATATTCGAATGCAATATAGTAAAAATATATTAAGGAACCATTATAAAATGAGGACTATTTTGGGATTTTTAACTTTTTGATATTTTTTTCCCCAACTTTGATTATCTCTGGTGAAAAAAAATGTACTGAGCTATAACTTTACATTACATAAAACAATTTCTCATTTAATAAATATTTCAGAAATGCGTCACTCTTACTATTTCGAATAGAAGAAAAAGTTATAGCCGCTTTTGTGGGTGAAGGACTGAGACACGCTAGAATGTATTTAATAGATTTAAATTTAAGTTGGTCTTGTTACCGACCAATGACATGCTAAATAGTACAAAGGTACATTATTACTTGCTCCTGACATTATTTTGTGTTACTTACCGGGATTCGGACTAGAGTCAATAACAAGGGCTATATCTATCAATATTTTTTATAAAGGGTGGGTTCACGTGAAATAGAATATACATTAGTTGTTTGAAGAAAAATTTATTCATTTATTGACCATTGGCGACCTTCTACTCTAATACAAGCTCGGTACATTTTAAGAAAATACGCTTTTAGAGATCCTAAACTCAATTGGGCTATCTCAGCAGCATCTCCCTTTATTTGTTCCCGAAAATGCTCTTCGTTTTGAATTATTTTTGAATAAATTTTGTCCTTAAGACAGCCCCAGTAGAAAAAATCGAATGGATTCGGGTCTGGCGATCGAGCGAGCCACGTGATTGGCCCGTATTGTCCAATCCATCGGCGAGGATAAGTTTCGTCTAAATGAGCTCTTACTTCACGCCCGTAGTGAGCAGGGCATCCGTCATTTTGCTGCCATAGTCTTCGCCGCAGGTTTAAGGGTACATCTTCTAAAAGAGTTGGAAGCCGTTCCTGAAGGAACTTTAAATAACTGTGGGAGTTGAGCGTTGGCGGCAGTTCCACAGGTCCCAATATCTGACAATTAATCATACCGCACCATAAATTTATTTTGTGCTGGTACTGCGAACGATCTTATCTCATTTCGTGAGGATTGTCTATATGCCAACTATGAAGGTTATGTAAATTAAAATAACCATCACGTTTACATGATGATTCATCGCTCCAAATTATTTTATTAAAAAAGTTGTGGTCTGAATCATGCATTCGCAACATTTCACGGCAAAATCTAACCTTCGACAGGTAATCTCTTTCTTGTAGAGTCTGAACACGTTGAATGTGGTAGGGATAGTATTTTAAAGCTTTGTGAACTGTAGTTTTTGTTATTCCAGTCCGTCTTTCCATCATTTTCACTGAAGTCGATGGACCTAGTTCCACTTCCTCTAACACAACTTTAACATCTACCGTTGCAGGACGTCCTGTCTCGCCGCCACGCCTTCCAAGTATGCGACCTTAAAAAAGTTAAAAATGATAGTTAAAAGAAGAATGGCTTCAAACAAGAAAGGTGTAAAAATTACTTACCTTCAGAAATTTCTCTATGGGTGCGGGGGAATACTTCACGACCCGGATGCCGACGATTTGGGTATCGCTCTGCATAGAGTCTTTGAGCAGCTCTGGCATTACAGCAAGCTTCACCGTAAATTAGGTGAATATCCGCATATTCATGCGACGTATACTGCGTGTTCTCTGTCATAGTATTAATAACACAATGTTCGAAGGGTCCAATTTCACAAAATCCACTTTCATTATTTTCGGTAAGTAACACAAACACAAACAATGTCAGGAGCAAGTAATAATGTACCTTTGTACTATTTAGCATGTCATTGGTCGGTAACAAGACCAACTTAAATTTAAATCTATTAAATACATTCTAGCGTGTCTCAGTCCTTTACCCACAAAAGCGGCTATATTTTTTTGTTTTCGATTCGAAATAGTAAGAGTGGCACCTTTCTGAAATCTTTATTAAATGAGCAATTTTTTTATGCAATGTAAAGTTATAGCTCAGTACATCTTTTTTCACCAGAGATAGTCAAAGTTCACCAGATATATCAAAAAGTTAAAAATCGCAATATGGTCCTAATTTTATAATGGTTCCTTAATGTATTTTAACTACATTGCATTTGAGTATGGAGAAGCAACTATCTGAAAGTATTTTACATAAAAAAATTTACTAAGTATAGACTTGTTTGTAGATGCAGTTAAAGAAAATACATGAAAAGGCACGATTTTTCCTTAATTCAAAAAAATTTAAATATTTCAAAAACGGTGACACTTTTACCTGAAAAATGTTTGCTTATCAGGGAGCTCACCACCCCACCTGCCGTCTCCTCAAGTTTGGCAGGTTACTTCTGGGACACCCTGTATACATGAATATATATGCATTTGTTGTGGCATACTAATATTACCACACATATATTTGTATGTATAAATACTATTGGGCAATTCACAAGGTGTTGTAAAGTTATATTTTCCTAACAAAAGTTGTGTTAAAACACGACGGTTGTGAACACCTGTTACGATTATTTATTATATCTCAGCACTTAACCTCACATAACACCGAATAAACATAGGTTGCAGAGTTGTATCGTCATGTGTTATTTTTCTTCACAAAACAATAACAACATTTTTACAACTGTCATGAAATATCATGACTTCACGACAAACACGACAAATACGACACCTTGTGAATTGCCCATATATGCAGGTGTAAAGATGATCTCTTATTTTTAACTTTTTGTAAAAATGACTGGGACTGCAATATGAATGAATTTCAATTCCATAGTTTTTAGTTTATTCAGTTTGTAATTAGCTCTTTAAACTGATATAAAATAAAGATATTTATATTTTTGGTACACTTGTAGGCTGGTGTGATCTATTATTTAATGGTGCAAATAAAACACTTATTCCACCTTCGTTGCCCAACGTTTCGCTGAAATTTCCAGCATCATCAGGGGCGACTATGTTTATTAAATCCAACAAAGAAATACAAGGAGAAAACAAAATATGTTAAAATGAATAATACAAGTTGGCATACATGTGTTTGCAAAAACAAAAACAACAATTATGGACTAATGCAAAGAACATATACTCACAATAATATTAAACATTTGCTTTAAACTCAATATTAATACATATACACATAATCAGTACCACTCTCTATGGTAGTCTTGTCATTACTAAATTGTTTATTTTGATATGCATAACATGTAGGCGGCCGCGATGTTGTCCGTATCTTCTTTTTTTGTTGATCGTATTCTCCCTTTTTTCTAATATTCTTAAGCTTTCCAAAGTGTATCTCGTCGTCCCTTTACACAAAAACAACAACAATATTGTTCTAAACTGGTACTCGAAACCAACGTCGTCTGGACGCCTGATCAATTATCTCTCCTCCCAACCAAGAAAATATAAAATCAGCACCGCGAAAAATCTTATACACGAAATACTGACGATAAGCGACCAAAAATTTCACGAAGCCAACATAGAGAAAATACACAGCATTTTGAAAAGCAACAATTATCCCAACCACCTGATACGCGAACTAATAAAAAAAGAAACAATGCGAATAGGAAATCAGCAAAATAAAACGCCAACCACAGCAGCAGCAAATACACCAAAGAAGTACTACAGCGTCACTTACATCCCCAAGCTAAGCGAAAACTTTGATCACAGCACATTAAAGGAACAAAATATAACTCTCGCCTACAAAACAAATAACACGTTAGCTATAATCTACACAAGAACAAAAAGCCCATTAGACATACAGCAACAAAACAACGTTGTTTATGAAATAAAATGTAAGGGCAAAGAGAACGAAAACTGTGGTAAAGTGTACATAGGGACAACAAAACGCGCATTAGGTGTTCGCATAGCCGAACATCAAACAGATATAAGGAAACAAAAACACAGCACAGCCCTATCACAGCACATATTAAACAGCGGCCACACAGCTGATTTCACTAACACTAGGATTATTGACAAGGAAAAGGGGGAAATGACGAGATACATTTTGGAAAGCTTAAGAATATTAGAAAAAAGGGAGAATACGATCAACAAAAAAGAAGATACGGACAACATCGCGGCCGCCTACATGTTATGCATATCAAAATAAACAATTTAGTAATGACGAGACTACCATAGAGAGTGGTACTGATTATGTGTATATGTATTAATATTAAGTTTAAAGCAAATGTTTAATATTATTGTGAGTATATGTTCTTTGCATTAGTCCATAATTGTTGTCTTTGTTTTTACAAACACATGTATGCCAACTTGTATTATTCATTTTAACATCTTTTGTTTTTTCCTTGTATTTCTTTGTTGGATTTAATAAACATAGTCGCCCCTGATGATGCTGGAAATTTCAGCGAAACGTTGGGCAACGAAGGTGGAATAAGTGTTTTATTTGCACCATTAAATAATAGATCACACCAGCCTACAAGTGTACCAAAAATATATTCTACAAACTGATCGCTACAAAAACCAATAAAGATATTTATATTTCCTTGCTCAAAAACACAAATTTATTTTTATTTCTAGTATTCGCACTAAAGAAAGACTACGAAACTAGTTTCTTAGCATATTTTAATTAATGGTAATAATATCCCGAAATATTCCGGGATCCCGGGATTACCAATTTAAGATCCCGAAAACCCGAGATTCACAAAATCGTCCGGGATTGGATGCCTTACTGGCAACCTTCGACATCCACAAACTAAATATATTTAGGGGTTTTTTAAGGAGATATGAAATTACTTGAGGGTAAAGTTATATGGACCATCTGGCAACACTGCAACCGATACATCCGAAACAATACTGTGGACTGCGTAGGTGGATTTGGACTGATGAGGTTTATTTTTTTTAAGCGCCGCCGAAAGCCGCCTATGCGGAAAGGTATTCTGCGTAAAAATACTGTGGTCGCATGACCTAGTTTAGCCTAGGCAAAACTAGTTTGTCCTAAGATCGGGTTGGGCCGGGAATATATACAAATGTATTTATTAAAGAATGTTGCTATGATGAATATCCTATATTGCCAAACACTTTGTGTTGGCATCGGAGTTCGAAATAATTCACCAGCGGGTAACAAACATGGTTCGTTTGTTTTTAGTGTCAAATACGAACAGGAAACTATGTTACTCATACGCCATGTATCCACGTGTTTGATCAACCTGTCCGAGCAAGCCTACATACATATAATACTACTTATTACCTAAATTTCGTCACTTCAAAATAATATAAGATCTTACGCCATTATTGTTGAAGGAAAACAACAAATCCTATTGTTTTAAAGGTTATTTTAGTATTTTTATTATAAATATCATAACCCTCACGGACCCATCTTTAAATGCACTATATAAAAACTAAGTTAGTCTGATTTGCTCAAGCAACTCGAAATGAATGTATATATGTATGAAAATAAAGTATATGATACATATTTACATACATATGTATATAAAATCGGCAAAATTAATAAGTAAAACAAAAAAAGCATTCTGTGTGGTACATTATATACAAATACATATCCATACATGTATGTACATATATGTATGTATATTAGGATGCCCATAAAAAATGTTTTTTTTTGGAAATTTCAAGACCCAACCCCCTAATTTTATTCGATTTTATGAGAAATATTATTGCCTATTTTTATAGATTTTTTAAAGGTCACTTAGAGGTCGCGGCCTGTCGATTTAGGTCAGAAAATAGGATTTTGTAGATTTATGAGTTTTTGAATGACTATTTTTGTTTCGATTTCAAAGAACGAATATGATCTGTGAAGAGGATATATGAGCTATTCTTTTTTCAGTCGGACGGATTTCGTGAAAAAAAGTATGTCATGTGGGTTCTATACATGAAATAAGCTAACACGTGTTCGAGGAATTTTTTCTTCTTTTTTTCTTCGGAGATATGATCTGTCAAAGTTTACATTTTTTCGTGATTCTGACTAATCATGTACTTCTTCAAATCATTATATCTCGGGTTCTGCTGATCGTGACGCCATTTTGAAGCTAAGAAACGGGCCTAACATTTCTATATATAAGATGGTCAAGATTGTCCCAAAGCTAACTTAGCTATTAACAGTTGAACTTTTTGAAGTTGATTCGCATAGTGAAGACCAGTAAATTAGGGATTTAAAATTATACCATCGTAACCTTTGTTTAATTCTCTATAAAAAAACGTGGTTCAAAAAAATAGGGGTTTTCCATGAACTATATTTAAAATATTTTTCTTTATGACGAGATGGTTTATTTTGTGAGAATCAGCAATTATTTGTATTTTTTCGAAAACTTATGTTAAGATATATTTCGTAAGGTATTAAACATCGGGTTTTTGCAAAAAGTAAAATTTTATTGCAGATTCCGATAGAATACCTATCCAGATATAATATTTGTATGGCAAGATTTTTCTTTAAGGCGACAAACCCGTAGAAATGGGCGTGGAAATTGCAGGATTAAAATTTTAGGACTAAAGTAATAATTTAGTCCTGCAATTTCCACGCCCATTTCTAGGGGTTTGTCGCCTTAAAGAAAAATCTTGCCATACAAATATTATATCTGGATAGGTATTCTATCGGAATCTGCAATAAAATTTAGATTCTTGCAAAAACTCGATGTGTAACACCTTACTAAATATATCTCAAAATAAGTTTTGGAATACAAACTACAAAAAATTGTTGATTCTCACAAAATAAACCATCTTGTCATAAAGAAAAATTATTTAAAAATAGTTCTTGAAAACCCCCAATCTTTTTGAACCACGTTTTTTATAGAGAACTAAACAAGGATTACGACGGTATAATTTAAAATCCCTAATTTAGTGGTCTTCGCTATGCAAATCAACTTCGAAAAGTTCAATGTTAATAGCTAAGTTAGCTTTAGAATAATCTTTACCTTCTTATATATAGAAATTAAAGAAGAAGATGAAGTCTCTACGATGGGCAGAACCACGAAAAAATACAAACTTTGACAGATCATATCTCCGAAGAAAAAAAAGAAGAAAAAAATTCCTCGCACACGTGGTAGCTTATTTCATGTATAGAACCCATAAAAAAAATTTGAAGCCAATCGAAAGTGTGACACCAAATTTGATGTCCGATATGAAAAAGAATGTCTCATATACATAGGCTTTTAAAGATTTATATAATAATCTATTGCCGGACTAGGCTTGTTGGGATTTTTTATCGGGTAAATTTAAATAAGACCCATACTTCTGTTAATTTTTTAAATTTCGACGACCATCGATAATTTCTATAATTTCAAAATATGGAGTACTATCTAAAATTAAATCTATTTTAAAATAAACTGATAGCTCATTTATTACAAGTAGTTTTTGAGATACGAATATATCATGTAAGTGGGCGGTGCCACCCCCATTTTCCTAAAATTTCTTGAAAAACCACTTTTTTGCTAAAGAGCGATTGTATATATAAATTTTGAATAAATACTGATGAACTCCTTAGCCACACTGCTCCAAAAATCTGAAATTCCGGTACATACACACATACAAACTCAAGGCCGTATTTAAGAAAAGTCGCCTAAATTCGACAATTTTTATGCGCTTGCAATAAATGAGGTATCAGTAGATTTAATTTTAGATAGTCCTCTATATTTTGAAATTGTAGAAATTATCGATGTTAAAAATTTTAAAAATTAAGAGAAATACGGGTATTTTTTTAATTTACCCGATAAAAGATCCCAACAAGCCTAGTCTGACAATAGATTATTATATACCATTTTAAAGGCCCGTATATCCTCTTCTCAGATAATTTTCGTTCTTTGAAATCGAATCAAAAGTAGCCATTCAAAAACTCATAAATCTACAAAATCCTATTTACCTAAATCGACAGATCGCGACCTCTAAATGACCTTTATAAAATCTATAAAAATAGGCAATAATATTTCTCATAAAAACGAATAAAATTAGGGGGTAGGGTCTGAAATTTCCAAAAGAAGCATTTTCGATGGGCACCCTAATGTTTATACATATATGTAAGTGTTTTCCTGCAACACAAATATTTACTAACTACTTCGAACCGAAAAAGCTTGAATGGCAACTAGATTTACTTAGATGTGTCCAGTAATCAAGAATATTATTTCGTAAAAATATCCAATAAAATTGGCCCTTACATTATTTTGAACCTAAGAAAACTCTTCCTGCACTTTTAAGACGTTGTCAGTAAAGTACAGTATATTTTGCTTTGCTGCCTTTATGCTTAAGTGCACATTTAAGATACCTACCACAAAAAGCGCATCTGAGACATTATTTTTAACATTTATATACATTGGCGATAGCTGCCTTAAAAATTGTGCAACTAGTATGAATTATCAAAGAAAGTATTACGTTTAACTGCACTGGCCCTGCAATTACCTAATTTTACAAGCTTTTATTTATTTTACTCATATCGCAGAACAACGGAAATGGCTATCAATTTGTCTAGTTATATAGATAATAAGATACCATTCGAAAAAAAATTCGCTTGCAGTAATTTCTACGTGGTAAGTGCTTCTCCATTATTTGGTTTCATAGGGATTCGGATACCTTCCTCATTGAAGTAGTAAAAAAAAAATTCGCTTAAGTGCCTTTTTCGGTTAGGTGCACAAGTTTTTCGTGCAAAGAGGGATGTGCAGCTAAGCAAAATATACTGTAGTTGTTATAGTGTTTCTATGTATATGTTTGAACGAAAAAAGTTCTGATGAAGTATTTTAGCTGTGAATCTAATTTAAGTAGTAAGCATATATGCGCATAAACAATTTATTATTAATTTACTATACATATTTGGGGGGTTCACAAGGCATCGTAAAGGTCGTAATGGCTTTAAGTTGTAAAAGTTAAAAATATTTTTAATGCTTTTCGCCTACGCCAAAAGGTTTTTAAAACTGATGTTAAATATTTATTATTTATTTGTATTTTACGCTGCAAATTCCCCAAACCAATTTCAGCGTAATTTAACGTTTGTAGTATGTGTTGTTGTGTTCTGCATTATTTTGTGCTTGTGCGCGATGTTATGTAGAATCTGTGTTTCAAATTATCAACATACATATTCGATAACACACTCGCATTATCATATCGTCTGTATGTATGGATGTACTCGTGTCCAAAGCTAATTCATTAGACTATGTTCAAACAGGCCAATTAGCTGAGGCAATTAAGCTTTAAATTGCGGCATTGAGTTTGGTGTTCACACACACGTCAGCTGCGCAATTAGCGATACGAAATCAGCTGCTGGATTACATAAAGTGATGGAAAAGTTGGTACAATCGTACCTTTATTTAGTTTGAAAGTACATTCGGCACAAACCCTCAATTTTATGTAAATTTGGATGGTAGCCAAATAACTTCTCAGGAAATCAGTTATTATTTTTATTGACAACGGCAACTGGTCTAAAAGTTTCCCTCCTTTGTGAAGGGGCATACAAATGATACAGAAGGGTGGTCAAAGGAACGCAACTGTAGTTGATTTCGCCAGATAGATGAAAATATTTCTCTTTAAAACGTCAGATCGACGAACTGGGAGGAAAGTGATTCACCTTTTCTCCAATATAGTTTTGTTTCGCGCTGCTCGAAGAGATTCTTTTCATAGCCAAAATTTCTTTAATGTGAGTGCAGAAGTTGATATGGTATCGATGGGAATTGTTATCCTCCTATTCAATGTTAATAGCAAAGTTAGCGTTAGGATAATCTTTACCTTCTTATATATAGAAATGTTAAGCCCGTTTCTTAGCTTTAAACTGAAGTCAAGATGAAGTCTCTACGATGGGCAGAACCCGAGATATAACGATTTGAAGGAGTACATGATTAGTCAGAATCACGAAAAAATACAACCTTTGACAGATCATATCTCCGAAGAAAAAAAGAAGAAAAAAATTCCTCGAACACGTGGTAGCTTATTTCATGTATAAAACCCATAAAAAAATTTTGAAGCCAATCGAAAGTGTGACACCAAATTTGATGTCCGATATGAAAAAGAATGTCTCATATACATAGGCTTTTAAAGATTTATATAATAATCTATTACCGGACTAGGCTTGTTGGGATTTTTTATCGGGTAAATTTAAAAAAGACCCATACTTCTGTTAATTTTTTAAATTTCGACGATCATCGATAATTTCTATAATTTCAAAATATGGAGTACTATATAAAATTAAATCTATTTTAAAATAAACTGATAGCTCATTTATTGCAATCGCATAAAAATTATCGAATTTAGGCGACTTTTCTTAAAAACGGTCTTGAATTTATATGTGTGTATCAGGGTTGTTGCGAATATTCGCATTCGCATTCGCAACCGCGGAGCTTCCGCATTAATTTAAACATTCGCATTCGCTTTCGCATTCGCAATAATCAATGCGGATCTTTTGCGAATGCGAATATTGAAGGGACCGAAAGTAATAGTTATTTTCTTTACGAGTTAAACTTAGCCAAATATTTTTTATTCCCAACTAAAAGTCCTTTCCGGACAATAAACAAACCGCTTATCCAAATTAAACAAGTTTGGTATCAAATGCAAGAGGACTTAAATAGCTTTAAAACTGAAATGTCTAAACAAGCAAAGTCACCTATTGAAAAATATTTCAATAAAAAATTATAATTAATTACCATAGAACAAACCTTGGGCCAGGTATATGAATTTCTTTAGTATTAAATTATATACAAAAATATATAAGTAGAGGTGGTAACCTTCGTTCGTTATTTCTGTTTAAAAGCTATTTCAGTCCTCTCACATGATACCAAATTTGTTTAATTTTGATAAGCTGTTTGTTTATATCCAGAAAAAAACTTTCGGAATAAAAAATATTAGGCCAAGTTTAACTGGTAAAAAAATAACTGTTTCGGTCCCTGGAATATTACGCAAGTGCAATGATAAAACGTATATCTGGTCAGTAACAGAAGAAAGGATCAAAAATGAATTACAAAAAATAAAATCGAAAAACGCTGTTGACGTTACTGGTTCTCCACATTCAGAAACAACCAAAAGAATGAGAATGCAGAGTTCTTTGGAAAACAACGGTGTTTAATCAACGATCTTGCCATGATACTAGATTGTGAAGATGAAAGTCAGGAGGATACATACGACATTTGCAGACCGATGCAATTCCCAAAAAAGAATTATTGCACCGCAATAAAAAAAACAAAAATATAACTGAAAGTCCTCTCGACTGGTGCAGCGTCAATCGAAAAGAATTTACAATTTTGTCAAGTTTCAAGTTTTTCGCAGCGAGCGAGTAGTTATTTAGTGGTGCAGGTTTGATTTAAAAACTTTTTATTGAATACAATGTTCCAATTTTTAAATTCAAGTACTAAAAAAAAATTATTAAAAATTACTAACCTTTCCATTTTTTATTTAACTAAATCACCTAATTTACTCACCTAAATAATTTCTTAACAAGTAAAAAAGTCTAAGTTCGGTCGGAGCCGAACATTAAACACCCGTCGCAAGTATTAAATATAGTTTTTTCACCTTTCTGAAAACCACCGCTACATGGTAAGCAGTGGTGGTCTTACGTCTATTTCAAACATCTTCGATAGAACGTTCAGTTAGACATAATGAGATAAACTTATATAGATATATGTGGGCGGCATCACGCCCATTTTCTAGAATTCCATAATGTTAATTCTTTTCAAGGGATTGTTGTTAGTATCAATTTTGGGTAAAATTAGCGTTATAAAATGGTGGTCGTAATTTTAGTCAGATTTTAATAACTTTCAAAGTTTTTGGTTTGGTACACATTGATCGAACGGTTACAGAGATACACATATGTGGTTTTAAGTAGGCGGGGTCACGCCCATTTTCCAACACTTTATTATAAGCCTACTTTTTGCTAAAGAATTATTGCAAACATCAATTTTGAATAAATTAGCTGCAGTATTGATTACTGATTTATCGAAGCTTTCATATTTCTCTAAATTACCGTTATGTGAGATGTGGGCGTGGTTATTATCCGATTTTTTAAATTTTCAGCCGTTTGGTATGTTTTGTGAAGGCCAACAACTGTGCCAAGTTTGGGAGAAATTGGTGGAGCGATTCCCAAGATATACACATGTAATCATAAATGGGCGTGCCTACGCCCATTTCCAAAAATTTTTAATAGTCTCAATTTTAATTTTATTTCAAAATAAGTACACATACCAAGTTTCTTTAAGATATCTCAATTTGTACTCGAGTTATCGTGTGCACATACGGTTACTCTTTTCATTCTGATCATTTATGTATACATTTGTCTATATCTATCTCGATTCGTTTTGCCTGTTACAAACAGCCGTTATTTGAAAAAAGTTATAATACCCTTGCGTACAAGTGCGCTCGGGTATAAAAATACTTGACATCCGCATTCGCATTCGCATCCGCGGATGTTAGCGTTTGAACATCCGCATCCGCATTCGCATCCGCGGATGTCTAAAATTCCACATTCGCAACATCCCTGGTGTGTATGTATTGGAATTTCAGATTTTTTCAGCAGTGTGGCTGAGGAATTTATAAATATTTATTCAAAATTGATATATACAATCGGTTTTTAGCAAAAAAGTGGTTTTTCAAGAAATCTTAGGAAAATGGGGGTGGCATCGCCCACTTATATGATATATGCGTATCTCAAAACCTACTCGACCGATCATGACCAACACATTGCGCTTAGGCTTCTTAAGCGCCATGTCGAAAATTTTTGAAATCGGACAAAAACCCCGGGCTCGACCAACTCAAAAAACTCAAAACTAGCTATATTTTAGGAGGAGTAGATTTTGTCCGATTTCAAAACTATTCAAGACAATACTTAAAGAGGACAAACACAATGTGGATACCAAATTTGGTCGAGATCGGTCAAGTAGTTTTTGAGATACGAATATATCATGTAAGTGGGCGGTGCCACCCCCATTTTCCTAAAATTTCTTGAAAAACCACTTTTCTGCTAAAGTGCGATTGTATATACATATAAATTTTGAATAAATACTGATGAACTCCTTAGCCACACTGCTCCAAAAATCTGAAATTCCGGTACATACACACATACAAACTCAAGGCCGTATTTAAGAAAAGTCCCCTAAACTCGACAATTTTTATGCGCTTGCAATAAATGAGGTATCAGTACACTCTAAAAAGTGCATGTAAAACTACTACTGAAAAGTGTTTATTTTTCAACCAGAATCTGTTCAAGTATACGCACAAGATGTTCAAGATTTGAGTTTGAACATGAGTTGTTTAAAATATACACATGAAATGTTTAAAATTACAAACATTTTGAAAGTAAAAATATATTTTTTACAAATAATAAATATTAAGTGCCAGGGGCGCACGCAGGAATATATTTTTGGGGGGAAAGGGTTTATACTTCTAAATATATATCATCAGCAAATACTGAAAATTCGCTCTTTAAAATACATTTATGAAAGTTTTATTTACAGTATGAAATAAATAAATAAACTTTTTAAAGTATCATCATATCACCGTTGGGATATTATTATTATTATCAATTGCATTTTATTTACATACAATTTACAAAGAACTCAGACATTTTTAACCGGCATAAAAAAAGGGGAGGTTATCAATTCTTCGGAGTATTTTTACTTCTTTTATTTATTCCACCGCATAACTTTGCACCGCGTGAACCGATTCCAATAATTATTTTTTTTTTACCGGAAAGATGGTACCTTAAGGGTCGTCTCGTAATTTGGTTTAGACCAGATTATTAAATCATGAAAAAATTAACGGTTAAAGATGTACTCAACTTTCAAAAGTAATACAAAGTTTTACAAAAGAATTTTAATATAAATAAATTAAATAATTTCACGAAATTTTTACACTTTTTTATTAATTTTCGTCGATTTCTGGTTTCTCATTTTTTAATAATTCGAATAACGAAAATTTAACTGAACTTGTATTTTTATCATGTAGCTCATTTTGGTGGAACGAATTCGAAGTTAGCAAATTAAATCTTCGAATGCATATTAAGTATATATCAGTGGTAAACTTTTTTAGGCTGTAAAGTGTAAAAAGCATCAGTAAGTGAGTATGCATTGCATATTTTTAGGACAATGTTTTCATTCGCAGTTAAACTTTAAAGAGCTCTCAAGAAAAAAAGAAGAATTCTTACAAAATGACGCACAATAAATGGAAAGGAAAATTTTTTCTTTCAAAATTTCTTATATCATCATAAATTTAGCTCCAAAACCCACCCCTTGTATGCGCTACGTGACAAATTTTATATGTAAAAGTAAACACACACAGAAACTGGTTACCTCTCTTTATATGCGTAAATTCAAACAATAAATGTTTAAAACTCAAAAAACAAATTTGAAATTTGTTCTACGCCACACATATGATAAGTAAAAGTAAGCAAGCAGTGTTTAAATTTGCATTCATTAAGAGAGGAAACTGGTTACCTATCTTAATATGCGCAAATTTAAACAAAAATTTTTTAGAGTGTAGATTTAATTTTAGATAGTCCTCTATATTTAATAATACGGGTATTTTTTAATTTACCCGATAAAAAATCCCAACAAGTCTAGTCTGACAATAGATTATTATATACCATTTTAAAGGCCCATATATCCTCTTCTCAGATAATTTTCGATCTTTGAAATCGAATCAAAAGTAGCCATTCAAAAACTAATAAATCTACAAAATCCTATTTACCTAAACCGACAGATCGCGACCTCTAAATGACCTTTATAAAATCTATAAAAATAGGCAATAATAATTCTCATAAAAACGAATAAAATTAGGGGGTAGGGTCTGAAACTTCCAAAAGAAGCATTTTCGATTGGCACCCTAATGTTTATACATATATGTAAGTGTTATCCTGCAACACAAATATTTACTAACTACTTCGAACTGAAAAAGCTTGAATGGCAACTAGATTTACTTAGATGTGTCCAGTAATCAAGAATATTATTTCGTAAAAATATCCAATAAAATTGGCCGTACATTATTTTGAACCTAAGAAAACTCTTCCTGCACTTTTAAGACGTTGTCAGTAAAGTAGTTTTTATAGTGTTTCTATGTATATTTTTGAACGAAAAAAGTTCTGATGAAGTATTTTAGCTGTGAATCTAATTTAAGTAGTAAGCATATATGCGCATAAACAATTTATTATTAATTTACTATACATATTTGGGGGGTTCACAAGGCATCGTAAAGGTCGTAATGGCTTTAAGTTGTAAAAGTTAAAAATATTTTTAGTGCTTTTCGCCTACGCCAAAATGTTTTTAAAACTGATGTTAAATATTTATTATTTATTTGTATTTTACGCTGCAAATTCCCCAAACCAATTTCAGCGTAATTTAACGGTGACTCCCTTTCATGTGACTTCTTTAATCTGATGTTGGAGAAGATAATAAGAGCTGCAGAACTGAACCGCTCAGGAACAATTTACTACAAGAGCGTGCAATTGCTGGCTTATGCCGATGACATCGACATCATCGGTAACAAAATCCGCGAAGTCTGTTCTGCCTTTTCCAAGTTGGATAGGGAAGCAAAGCGCATGGGTCTGGTGGTAAACGAGGACAAGACGAAGTATCTCCTGTCATCAAACAAACAGTCAGCACATTCGCGCCTTGGCACCCACGTCACTGTTGACAGTTACAATTTCGAGATAGTAGAGAATTTCGTTTACTTGGGAACCAGCATTAACACCGATAATAATGTCAGCATTGAAATCCAACGTAGAATCACTCTTGCCAACAAGTGCTACTTTGGACTGAGTAGGCAATTCAGGAGTAAAGTCTTCTCTCGACGTACGAACACCACGCTCTATAAGTCACTCATCATGCCCGTGCTGGTATATGGCGCAGAAGCATGGACAATGACAACATCCGATGAGGCGGCTCTTGGGGTGTTTGAGAGAAAGATTTTGCGGAAGATTTACGGTCCTTTACGCGTTGGCGACGGCGAGTACCGCAGACGATGGAACGATGAGCTGTATGAGCTTTACAACGATATGGACATAGTGCAGCGAATTAAAATACAGCGGCTCCGCTGGCTTGGTCATGTCGTTCGAATGGACACCGACGCTCCAGCTCTGAAAGTATTCAACTCGGAACCCGCTGGTGGTAGCAGAGGAAGAGGGAGGCCCCCACTGCGATGGAAAGATCAGGTGGAGAAGGACTTGGCTTCACTTGGCGTTTCCTATTGGCGTCAGTTGGCACAGAGGACAAACGACTGGCGTGCTTTGCTGAACTCGGCCAAAATCGCTTAGGCGGTTACAGCGCCAAAAAAGAAGAGAAGAAGAAGAAGTATGTGTTGTTGTGTACTGCATTATTTTGTGCTTGTGCGCGATGTTATGTAGAATCTGTGTTTCAAATTATCAACATACGTGTTCGATAACACAGTCGCATTATCATATCGTCTGTATGTATGGATGTACTCGTGTACAAAGCTAATTCATTAGACTATGTTCAAACAGGTCAATTAGCTGAGGCAATTAAGCTTTAAATTGCGGCATTGAGTTTGGTGTTCACGCACACGTCAGCTGCGCAATTAGCGATACGAAATCAGCTGCTGGATTACATAAAGTGATGGAAAAGTTGGTACAATCGTACCTTTATTTAGTTTGAAAGCACATTCGGCACAAACACTCAATTTTATGTAAATTTGGATGGTAGCCAAATAACTTCTCAGGAAATCAGTTATTATTTTTATTGACAACGGCAACTGGTCTAAAAGTTTCCCTCCTTTGTGAAGGGGCATACAAATGATACAGAAGCGTGGTCAAAGGAACGCAACTGTAGTTGATTTCGCCAGATAGATGAAAATATTTCTTTTTAAAACGTCAGATCGACGAACTGGGAGGAAAGTTATTCACCTTTTCTCCAATATAGTTTTGTTTCGCGCTGCTCGAAGAGATTCTTTTCATAGCCCAAATTTCTTTAATGAGAGTGCAGAAGTTGATATGGTATCGATGGGAATTGTTATCCTCCTATTTTCTTTATACAGAAATACATATTTACTTTTTAGGTACATCTATCTAATTTAAGGTAAAGTTTTCCGTAAATTAGGTACAATTTTATAATTCAATTTTCCATCCCTGATGGAATATCAGCTGTAAAAAAGGACCAAAAACAAACAGCTGATTGATGTTTGTTCAATAAACATATGATTGTACCAACTTTTCCATCACTTTAGGTAATCCAGTAGCTGTTTTCGTATCGCTAATTGCGCAGCTAACGTGTGTGTGAACACCAAACTCAATGCCGCAATTTAAAGCTTAATTGCCTCAGCTAATTGGCCAGTTTGAACATAGTCAAATTTAAACATACTATAAACAGGGTTGCATAGAGAATCTGACACAAATTAATTGCCAATTAATTATTAATTGTATGATAATTTGGGTAACATTTGAGGCTTAAATTTGTGAAAAGGTTCTTAATTGCCAATTTGGTGCCTGTTTGAACATAGTCTTAAGCTGATAGCGGCAGAACAAAAGCAAACAATATACAAACATATTATATGCACAATGACAATCAGAACAGCGTCGCCGAAAGCTTTCGCTGAAGATAATTTACCCAAAAATAATACATAGTCATTCCAGCAAAAAAAAATAAATATTTTTCATTGGACATTTTTAATAATAAGAAATACACATACAATTTTCATTTGTTTAGACATTTCGAGCCCTAACCGCCAAAATAACATCATCTAGATGCTCTAGGAATATTTCTGCATCAAATAGAAAACTTTGAAAAAATAATGTCGCTTACGTTATTTTGGCGGTTAGGGCTCGATATGTTACCTAACCAACATTTTTTTCGAAACTGCGTTTTTCACAGATTTTGGTAGGATATGTATTTTAAAATACGCCTTCAATAAAAATTTTAAAGTCTTATTACCAAAAACAACGGAGTTGCATGCCACTTTTCAAAAAGGCCTACCTGTTTTTGTAACATTTTTTATAATGCTTTTTGCTTCTCCTGTAAAATTAAACATTTGTACAACCATACGAAATTCATTACCTTTTTCTACCAAGAAAAGATTAACAACTACGGTTAAACGAAAAGATGCATCGCAATGTAAGCGAGCGGATAATGAGTAGTTTTGAAGCCACAAGCAAAACAAAAATTTTAGAGCTAACTTAAGTATGTCTTCTTTTCACATTATCACAGATGCTGTAGCAGAATAGATGCGTGTTTGACTACCAACTGGTTGGTCACAGGTCAAACCCTGTGGCACGGACGTTTTGTAAAAGGACATGTGACACATTGCTTTCGAATGACAACGAAATTCTTGCATTTTTTCGTGCAGAGGTTATAGGGGTCATCCTTTACTTTTTGCATTCCCAAACATTACCTTTTCCGACTGGGAAGTTTTCTTCAATGTTGTCTTGTTTTGGCTTTAACGAAAATACAGTTATGTTAAATGTGTATGCATATTTTAAAATATTTTCCAATGTAAACTTTTATGTTTCATTCCGATTAATGTACGTAAATAAGTATACGTTCAAGAGGGCGTATGCCACTCGTTGAAAGTTAGCGAATAAGTGTTTTTGAATTGCCAAATATATGATATTGGCAGAACAAAAGTACATAAATATTTGACGACCCGAGCGGACGTATTTGGTTTTATTCCGTCATCCTACACATCAAAAAAATTTACAACTTCAAGACATTACGACATTTCGTGAGTTCCCTAATTGTATACCCATAGATAATAAATTCTTTTCGATTTCATTCTACTAAGTAGCTTTGAAAATTGTTGCCTTACGCTAGTTATATTCAAATGAGAGATTCAAGTTTCATACTTACCAGCTTAGATTTGTACTTCCTTTGTATGAGATGCCGTGTTTTGGGATCTGAAATGAAATATGAATTACTTTCTGCTGAGGTTTAATATTTGCAAGTTATAATAATGTGTGGGTGGTAGCACGCCCATTTCCTAAAATCCTATAACAGCCTTATTTTTTTATTAAGAGATTGTTATAAGCACCTATTAACTCGGCGTAAATTGGCGTCCTCAGTTATATTGAAATATCAGAGTCTTCGTATTTCCAAAGTTTACCGTTTTATGGGAAGCGGGTGTAATTTTAGTCCAATTTCAAAAATCTTCAACATGTTGCTCTTCCGTACCAAGGTAACTAAATCCTCCGAGTTTGGTAGAAATTGATACATTTGTTACCGGGATACACGTTTTTGGTCTAATTTTCTGCTAAGAGGTTATTGCAAGCGTCGATTTTGAGTGAATTAGCCTCAGAAGTTATTGATTCTTACCATTATATGAGAGGTGGGCGTGGTTATTCAAAGCAATGAGATACAGCCTTTGGGGGGGTTGAAATAACACAAACGGCAATAACGCAAAATTTGCTTTATTTCACTTTTAAATGGGAAATAATACCAAAATCTGAGTTTTGCCTTATTTTCCATTGCTTATTTATACTATTTGTAACAAAAACAGTTTACTGACCAAAAGGGAAAAGAGCTTTGTTTATTCCAAAAATACAATTAAACAAAAAATGTGATATAATTCATATGAAGGAAGTAATATTCACAAAATATTGTAACTTATGAAAAGTCTAACAAAATAAAGAAAAGAGTCGTCTTTAACAACTGCTCAACAAATTGGACATAGCGCTTTTGTATGAATTTTATCTGCATGCTTTTTAATATGTTGAAAACATTGCTGGGAAACCTTAAAATGTTTGCATGGAACCATGAGGAAATAAACGGGCGAAGTAATAAAACAGCTTTCCCGCTTTATTTTCTGTCATTCGGCTGCTTTATAGTGAAATTTGAAAGGCAATTTTTCAAATAAGGCAGTGCCAAAATCGTTTTCTTACTCTAATTACTTCACCTGGTATAATTAGGGATGCAAATTTTGAGCAGTAACATCGATACATCGATGTTTCGATGCATCGGAGAAAACAACATCGAGGCTAAAATACATCGCCAGAGAAACATCGATATATCGATGGTTTCCGATGTTTTGCAATTTGTTAATATCTAGTTAAATTTAAAGCAATATTGAATACTTTAATAATTATGAATGTATTTTCCTGTATTTTATTATCCTTTCTATACCCCATTATTAGAATCAAAATGCATACCATCGTAAGGTCATTCGGGCCTAAAGATCCTAGGCCTGATCTTGTTGAAATTCTAAGGGGTGTTTGGTTCTGTTTTAACGGCTAGGTTATTAGATTCAGAATGAATCCAACAATTTTATTGAACTTGGGGCCGTTTTTATGAAAAATGTTGTGGAAAAGCAACAATAATTTACAAAGGTAAGAAGTTATAGCTGCTATTTGGGAGATCACTACATCTACTAATCAGACTTCTTCAACCGCGGTCACTGAGGAGATGTGGTGATCTCCGAAGTAGCAGCTATAACTTCTACCTTTTGTAAATTATTGTTGATTTTCAATAACATTTTTCATAAGAAACGGCCTCAAGCTCAATTAAATTGTTGAATATTATTGTTATAAGGCCATAAATAACAAAAAAATTCTGAATGGATAATAAATTTAAGGTCAGTCAAACATACCGAAAGAAAGTCGAAGAGGCTCCTTACTTCGATGGTTAAAACATCGGTAAGACTTCCATCGATGTATCGTCAATTTCGCGATGTTAGTAAATTGTAAAAATCGATGGCAAACATCGAAAATTTAACCGATCTTATCGATGTTTCAAAAACAGTGATGTAAAAATGTGTAAAATTTTACCCACTCTCAGACTTCTAAATTTGAACGTATACTCGGTACAAGCAGGTGGGATGAATGGCGCAATAAACAGGTGAAGCAATAAAACAGCTTTCTCGCTTTATTTTCTGACATTCGGCTGTCTTATGGTCTGATTATGGCAACTTAACGTAACTTACGGCTCTCTCTTAAAAATTATGTTAAATGGGTGTTGCTTATAATTGAACAGCCGAAACTTAACGTAACTTAATGCCACGTCGAAATCTGTTTCATTTTGATTCTCTGAGTTCTACGTTCCGTAAAGTTAAGTTAAGTTGCCATAATCACGCTTTTATAGTCACATTTTATAGGCATGTTTTCAAATAAGTCAGTGTCAAAATATTTCTTCTCACTCCAATATTACTTCACCTGGTTTAATTCCACCATGGGTGGGGTGCATGCAATAACACCATACGCAATATTTCCCATTACTTGGACATTAAAAAGCAGTTTCAGAAGTGAACTAGTGTCATTTTATTATTATTCTTTTTTCTAAACGGTTATAATGACAGCAGTGCATAATTGCGAAATGAGGGAGAAGAGCGGGGTGGCGCGGTGCGGCGCGCGAACGCGGACCGCCGCGACGCTGGGCACTTTCAAAATTTTATACTTACAAATCCGTCCATTTATCTTGTTCATGTACTACTTTTTGTCAAATGTAACTGGGTGACTACCTACATATGTGCACTATTTTGTTTATTTCTCAATTGTTAAGTTTAAAAGTTGGTCTTGTTGCTCAACGAGAAATGAAATAAAGCAAATTTGTGTTATTTCACATTCAATTGGGAAATAACACAAATTTGCGTTATTGGCGTTTGTGTTATTTCACCCCCTCTTCCCCCCACAGCATTTCATCATAAGCGGGCGGGGCCACGCCCATTTTCCGGAAACTTCATAACGACCTTATTTTGTACCGAAATTCTACTTCACTTACCAATTTGGATCCAATATTTACTGAAATATCGCAGTTTTTGCATTTTTCGAAAATACCGTTATATGGGAAGTGGGTGTGATTGCAGTCCGATTTTGTCCATTTTCAATACCAACCTACCTTGGATGAAGGGAAACCGTCATACCAAATTTCGTTGAGATATTTAAATTTTTGTTTGAGTTATCGTGTAGACGGACAGACGAACGGACCGGTGTGGCTAAATCGGCTTCTCTTTTCATTCTGAGCAGTTATGTATGTATACAATTGTTTGTATCTATCTCGATTCGTTTTATCTGTTCCAAACAACAGTTATGCGAACAAAGTTTGAATGCACTTGTGCACAAGTGCGCTCGGGTAAAAAAAACCGCCTGTGAGTAGTTGGTGTAAAGCGGTTATGGGCACTGCCTTGCCCGCGGGCAAAGCTCTTTTAGGGCCGGTTAATCTCCGGTTAAACATAGTTATCGACGTTACCGACTCCCTGTTGTATGCATGGAGTCGAAGACGTCGATAACGATGTTTAACCGCAGATTAGTGTTAACCAGACATTGAGTAACCGGCCCTTAAACTTGCTTTACATTTGTACAGGCGCGTGCAGAGTAAAAGCTCTCTCTGCCCTTCGTTGGTGTAAAGCCTTCATCTCCATATATTCTCTCGATTGAGGGAGGAATTCCAGTGGTACAATGAAGTCTTGCCAATTTCAAAGCTCCAAAAATCCCATTCTCCTGGGAAATAGGCCGTGTTTATCCTATTTTAAAACCTTAGATGTATATGAAAAATACTTTTACAAAAAGACGTGTAAAAAAATATTAACGAAGAAAGACGCATGAAAAAAATTCTGTTCTGGCAACATTTTTTGTCTTCACTTTTATTTCAACATATTATGGGTATTCTCTAAGTCTTGCACAATGCATGGATTGCACGAAATGCAAAAATACTATTCCAAATTTCGAAGAGTACGAGAGCACCCCATCGCAAAGTGTAGCATGCATGGGTAGTAAGCAGCGAAATTATGTATCAAATACAATAAGAGACAGCAAAAAAATTAAGTGAGTGAGATGAGAGGAATGAGAGAAATATTTAGCAATTCCAACAACAAAATAAGTAGCATAGGGTCGCATTTATCTTATTGAGCTATTTTGCACAATATATACATGGGTTTCGACGTTGCATATTTTGCAGCGATAGGAAATGTTGTTTCCCATGTATTTTGTTGTTGTGTGTTTGCAAGTTATGCTATCCATGCAATCCGTGTCACGTGCAATGGCTTTGCGAGAATTGGAGAATACCCCTATTTTGATTAAAAGAAAAATACTGATAAAAATAAAATATTTCACACAAACAACAAAAAATTTAATCGATAATCGCATGAGGCTATTGCCTGAAAATTTTAAAATGAACTTAGCGGCATTGTGCTACTATGACAGCACGGCCGAGTAATCATAGCCAACTTATGTACAGTAGACTGCATCACTGCCCATAAAAAAAGCGGTACTGTTTTTCCACTGCAATTATAAAATCTATGTATTATATTTTAAGACTTCCACCAAATAAATAGTTTTTTTTTAATACATATTTTTTGAAAAAATTACCTCAGATGTCTGGGTAGTTTAAGCTTAAAAAGATTTCATAAAAATAAAAAAATAAAAATTCCAAGGAATCATAATAATGAGATTTTTGAGACTGTTTTTGCACTTTTTTCAAAGACTAGTTTAAGAAAAACTTAAATAACTCAGACAAAACCTTACCATTTAGACTTATGGGGTAGCATTTTCTCACCCTTTTAATTTCTTTGCGAATAAGCTCACTCAAAATATGAACAAGTAATTTTTAGCAAAAAAACCGACTTCAACTCTCATATAAAAAAAAATATATATATATATATATCTCATGATCCACTGATCGGATCTTAACCATATTAGTATATCTGAGACACTACCTTTCCGATGCAAAAAGAATTATCGAAATCGGTTGACGTGGTCCAAAGTTATGCGGTAACATACATAAAAAAAAAATATTCCGACGAACTGATAACCTCCTCCTTTTTTGGAAGTCGGTTAAAAAGGGAGGTATGTAAGATAAACGAGTGTCATGTCATTCCATGTTTAATTAAGATATGTTGGTATTGAATAAAAAAAAATTGGGACGTGAATGAGTTTTTTTTGCAAAGAAACAAAAAAGTGAGAAAATGATACCTGTGATACCTTATAAGTCTATATCGGTAAAGTTTTGGAGCAGGTTTTCAAGTTTTTCTTAAATAAATCTTTGAAAAAAGTTAAAAAACAGCATCAAAAATCTCATTATTATGATTCCGTTGATACAATTAAAAAAATCAAACGGTAATTCCGAGCTACTTAAAACTTGCACATTATTATAATAAAATTGATTGGGCTACAAATCTGCATACTCTGCATAAAAAATCTGAGTAAAAAGTTGAAAATTTTCATGAAAATTCACTGAATTTTCGCGAGTTTTGCACAAAGTTTAGCAATTATATATTTATGTTTTTTGTTGAAGAATGGACCATATTTTTATACGAAATTAGCGGAAAAATAATAGAATAAAATTTTGTTGCATATATTGTGAAAAATTTGCTGTGCCAATACTTTGTTCCGGCAGTGTAGATTTTTTAAGCTTAAACTGTTCTGTCATCAGAGGGGATTTTTTCCAAAAAATCCTTTAAGAAACTATTTTGACTACAAAAAGAAAAATGTCCCTTTTTTGTTTTGTACCAATAGCCGGATATAAAAATGTACCAATCTGTACAAATGGACCAATCGAGTGCCACTGCCTTAAAAATGTATGCAATTAAAAAAAATAATTCAACAAATTCTCGTAAAAACTTCGAGTTTTTTAATTAGATTCTGAGTATGCAGTTTTGTAGCCCATTGATTTCTAGTAAATAGAATAAAGTACAAGTTTCAAAGGGCTAAAAACTACGATTTTTTTCTAGAATTTTTTAAAAAATCGAAATTTGTACGAAAGTTTGTTGATTTTTTTTTTAATATTGCACAAATTTGGAAACATGAATTCAAACGGGTTTTTTTTAAGAATGAACTATATTTTTATAAAAAAAAAAAATAACCAAAGTTAAATAACAACGAAAATAATACGTTAAAACTTAGCAAAAAGTGGTTCGGCTATAATTTCTTGATCACTGTATGTTAGGGTTGCCAGACGTACTGCTTTTGGGAGTAAACGTACTCCTTTTTATTGCAATGTACTCCCTTGTACTTCCAAAAAAAAAATATCTGCAAATGTACTCCTTTATTAGCTTTGTACTTATTTTGTACTCCTTTTTCCAGCTATTAATATTTTATCATATAATATCTGTTGCACAGTTTTTTTTTTTTGAAAAATAAAAGGGGCCTTTATAGATTTTGCGAAAAAGTAGTTTATTGTTAATCATCCACAGATTTTACTTCAATTTTATTTATTTGTTTTTAAATTTTAACCTTCATTTGGGTTTACCGGCGGTAAACACTTAGGGAGAAAAGCGCAAGTCTTCGTCGGTTACTTTATTACATATCTTCAGAACACCTACGAAACGGTAATGGCCGATCATAAAATTTCTTCTCAGCATTGAGCTATATTCTCTTGTCCGTAGTATGTCTGCATCATTCTAGTCTTCGATGACCAAACTCACGCAGTCAAGTGCCCTATATTTTTCTGACAACATCTACTCTTTGTGAATGTACCGTGAGTTCTTTTTGAACATTATTGCGGGTCTGTACTTTATTGCAGGTAAGGCGCGGAAAGGGGAAGGAAACTATCAACGATGACCCACAGCATTTTCAGGTTATTCACCACAGATTTGATGTGCAGTTCTCGTAAGCTCTCAACTACGAACTTAATTCATTCGGGTTGTGAAAATGGTTGCCGTGGATTTCTTATGAAAGAGACTAAAACCAGACCCCCTTAGCAAGTGCATTCGTATGCGTGATTTTGACATTTATGCATAGAAGCAGAAATACTTACATACAAACATCTTACGTGTTCATGGTGCCGCGTTAAGAATTTGTATGCCAACTTATCAGTCAAACCCAGGTGGTTTGCAGTAATACCATCAGTGTTGCAAGAACTTTTTGGGCCGACCGGCTAAATTGGCCAAAAAAACAGCTAAAATGTTTCAGCTAAAATTAACATGTTTTATTTGAATAAAGTTGGAAGACTAATAAATTCATTAAATTAGTTTTAGTTAACAAAGAAAACTGTCGTTGTACTTGATTAATGAAAGCTCTACAACAGAACTAATTTTTTATTATTTACATAAATATAAAAAATAGATCAATTACAAACGTATGGCGTTTTTTTATTGAAAAATTTTGCCTTCTTATATTGTAGCATTTGCACTAGGTTACTTTTCGTCCTGCAAAATGGCTATAAAGTATTCCACTTTTGCTTATTCGGTGGGCAATATTTTGTTAAATGAACACGTAAAGCTGTGAAAAGGCTGAGAAAAAACGGGCAACATTATTTCGAGAAAAAAAGCCAGTAATTTTTATTGAACAAGCCGGTCGGTTTTTAAGTTTTTAACAATTAAACTATGTGATTTTATTTGTATGTCCATATATTCGAAGCGTTCCCGTTTTTAAAGACCTGCTCACTCTCTACACTCTCTACAGTGACCCAAATAGAAAAAAATTATGGTATGCCGTCCTGTAGTATATTAAAGTCTAGTTTGATGAGGAGCAAATTTGAATTAGCGAGGACTTACTGCTGATTTTTGGCATTTTCTTAATAATGGTGTTACGAATTTTTTGCCATGCAAAGTATGTTCGACAAGTTTTTTATATGAAAAAATCGGAAGCACAGTCAACAAAAAAATTGCTTAAAATCAGCGGTAAATACTAGGTACTTTAAACTTCTACTTTATTATATTAAAGTTAAAAATGTTGTTGAAAATTTTCATAATATTTTCACAAAGTATGAAGTTTGAATTTAAATGGTATTTTTTTATCTAATCAGCTATATTTTTATAAAAAAGAATAAACATTAAATTAGCTAACGAAAAATAGGCAATAGACAAGAAAAACTTCTCCGAGATAAGACTACCCATTTACCTAAATTTTGGGTCGCTAAATTTGTAAAAATGGAAACTTATATATATAATTTTTAAGAAAATATTGCAACTAGCAAATTCGACTAAAACGGCTAATTTTTTTTTGCAAAGCGGCTAACAAATCGGCTGCCGGATAAATCGAATTTTCTCCGGCTGTTTGCTTTCGCAACCGGCTAAATCTAGCCGGAAAATGGCTCAAATGGCAACACTGAACACCATACGCAATAAGGCCATAATGGCTTTATTTCGCTTGACGATTGGAAATAAAACCATGATTTCGATGCGGCCTTATTTCCAACAAGAAATGGAAATAAAGCCATTACGGTTTTATTGCGCTTTTTAAATTTATGTTTGGGAAACATAAAACCCACGAGCAAATGTGCACCCGCCAAGTTATGCACTCACAAACTAAAACTTACATAAGCACATATAACGTATGCGGAATTAAATATAGACTATTTCTAAGCAGACTTTAAACAATTCCGGTAAACACAGGAGCCAAACTAAGTATACCAAAATCTACTGTGCAATCTTCACAAGCATTCCAATAAAAATAATCTCGTTGTATATTATAATGCTGAAATAATGTCCTTGAAAGCGAATTTGCTTGATAATTTTTTATACCGAAACTCAATGTCACTATTCGTGACTTTTCATTTTTTCTCTATGAGACTTAAAAAAACTTTATTTATAAAGGAAATATCGGCTTTATTGAATAGGGAAACAGTAGAAAGAAAACCCACTAGTGCGAAAAAACATGATCCACATAGCAGCGAAATGAGACCGTGACAAGAATCAAAAATTGCACTGCAAAATCACAGCGTATAATGACAATAAAGTACAAAGTAAGCAAAAAAACATTAGAGACTATGCAAGAGCCAGGGAAATATTTAGTGAAATATGTGCAAACCACTTTACCCAAGATTTTTTAAAGGTTGAAAAAGAAAATTAAAAGCGGCTATGAGCGCTTGAACCACATTCATTTCAGTTTTGTACAACGGATTATGGAAATATTTTTCATTGAGGCCCCATAAAAGGACACCTAAATATAACTCTCAACTGTTTATCGTATAAATGGCTAAACAAATAATAACTCAAATTGGCACAATAAAGTCACAAAATAATATTTTTAAAAAAGCCCTCCGCACTATGTCTGAAAACTTAAACAGGCCAATCGTTCGACAATGTCTACATATGGGAGTGGAAACACAATATTTGTTGCTAGTTGAATAGCTGTTTCTTTTTACTGCATCAGTTCGTATTTCATTCCGCATACGTTATTTATTTTTCAATATCCAATAAACCTGGCGATATCAAATAATTATTTATTTCTTTTTATTAGTAATAATTTGTATCAATTTAAATAATTCAGTGTCACACGTCAGGGGCGGATCCAGGGGGGTAGGTATTTGGGGGTTGAAACAACCACCCCAACACGACGCACCACATAAGTATAACAATAATTTATGACTAAAAGCGAAAATCAAACAAAAATCAACAAAATAAAATGAAAAAAATTAAGCGACGCAGAAATTTCACAATCATGCGAATGCAGATAAATACAGTCATTAATTCGAAAATTCCGAAAGTGCTCAGGGAATCGCGCGAAGATTGTGCAATAATTGTGCAATTGTGTGTTTACTGGGTACATTTGCCCCTTCTGCCGCCGATTATTCAAGGCAGGGGTGCTCAACAAATTTAAGTTACTGAGCCAAACGACAACAACGTCAATATCAATTACAACAACATCGTTCTGGGAATTGCAAAAAAAAATTCAACACCAAACTAACAAATTAATGGTACAAGCATACAAGCATTTTGTCCCGTTAGTTTTCTGGACCATCGTGAGTTACTGTCGAAAATTCAGAATATCTTGCCAACAAAATGCACTGAACTCAATACAGAAAAAATGCTTGAAACGATGCAAGCTTTTGAAAAACAATGGCCGAATGATATTGTGGGTGAATTCTCAGCCAACTTCGCGATGTGGAAAAGGTTAGAACACAACAACATATTTTTATGTTTGCAGCAGTGTTGTCACTTCAGAAACCAAATTAGTTGTAGATGTTTAATAAAAACAATGGTATATCTCTAGAAACGTGTGTTAGAATATTTGTAGCAACATAAAAATTTGCCAAAAATCCGACCATGAAGTAGTATTCAAATGTAGATAAACTGCATTTTTAGTTTTCTTCTATCGCGCCATTTGTTCGAAATATTTGCCTACTAAAAAAAAAATCTTATTTCTTAATCTAATAAGTTCTAAGTGTTGTTACCTGTAGAAATACTGTTTTTTAAGCAACTTCACAGGCGTATTCTCAGGCGATGTCGAATCTCTAAGAAAATCGCCTCATATAAGTGCAGATTATCCTTTACGCACACAATAGAAATTTTGAAACGGCAGCACCTTCAGCTCTTCGTCTAACACAAAATTAATGGCTGCGTTTCTTTATACATTCCGGATAATCCCATTTCACAGCCGGAATAAACAGAATACGTTTGAAATATACGTTAACATATCATCAGGAATGTTCTAAAGAATAAGTAAACAAAAAAGTTTATTCCAAACGTTCAGAATGAATAAAGAAATTTAGCCAATAATAAATTTTCTTGACATTTAAATTCATATTGAGGAGAAAATTGACTGTTCAACCCATGATACAAAAAAGAAGGTAGTTTCATTTAGGCTGCATTTCTTTATTCATTCTGAACGTTTGGAATAAACTTTTTTGTTTACTTATTCTTTAGAACGTTCCTGATGATATGTTGACGTATATTTCAAACGCATTCTGTTTATTCCGGCTGTGAAATTGGATTATCCGGAATGTATAAAGAAACGCAGCCTTAATGGCATACGTTGTTGTTGTTAACCATTTGACTTTTAATAATATTATGACATTTCATTAAATTCATGCTACCTGATCACGAGCAGTAAAATTTTTCAGAAGATTTCACCAATCCACTCAAAGATGTCGAATATGATGAACCTGAAAATTAATGCATAATCTCAAAAATGGAGTTGACGAAATTAGGTTTCAGAACGGATGAAGAAAGTGATTAAAATTATACTTATGCTAACTGCTTATCGGAGGGCGGTCGCTGGAAATTTTGAAATTTGTTGAAGTTAATGGTGAACTAACCACAAAACCTAATTTTTTGCAAAATCTGACGAGAAATTTAAAAGTAAATTTTCACGAATTTCATCACGAATAACGAATTTCATGTGAACAAATATTCCCAAAATAATAAAGCAAAACAAAAATAATTTTTCCCAATTTGTTTTTTTTCTGCATGTTAAGTTTTAGAATTAGATTTTTAAATCGCAAGATTGCATTCAAAATAAGAAAATGAAAAAATAACAACATAATGCTCTCGTGATTTTTGTTATAAAATAAAAAGAACAATTTCAATGAAGTCTCCTTTAACATTACATATTTTATATATTTTTAATAAAAAAGGTGCGAACCACGTAAGTGAAAAAATAACCAAGCACTGATACTGATTTTTGATTTGAAATATTTTTAAATTGGTATAAATGTGGGAAAGAAAATACTCCGATTTATTGTTTTAATATTATCAAAGTGGCAAGGCCTTTGAGAATACTCACAATTTATGAAACTTCAAAAAATTGTATTATCCGTCAAAAGTTGTTTATTGAAACTACCTTCTTTTTTGTATCATGGTTCAACCCTTATATAAAAAAAAACATTTTTCAAATTAGGTTAATAATTTTATTTCAGTAAAATTGTGGTAGTTCTTTAAAATATGTGGTAGCTGTGGTAGAATTGAAAAATTACCCAGAATGTGGTAGATCTACCTCAATTGAGGTAAAGTGGCAACACTGATTTGCAGGCG
Organism: Rhagoletis pomonella; assembly: GCF_013731165.1. Lineage (NCBI taxonomy): Eukaryota > Metazoa > Arthropoda > Insecta > Diptera > Tephritidae > Rhagoletis > Rhagoletis pomonella. The sequence continues at coordinate 39,261 of NW_023460117.1, forward strand.
GCGGAAAAAAGAGCAAAATCATTTATTGATGCTCTCAATAACTGCAACAAACAATTGTACCCATCCATACATCTGTTGCTACAAATTTGCGCAACTCTTCCCGTGTCAGTGGCTTCAAGTAAAACAGGCGAAGATCGATTGAACGGGCTAGCGCTGTTGAACGTGCTCCGAAACGTGGAAGTAACGAACGAAAATGTTATCGACATTATGTCAAAAAAACCAAGAAGATTGGATATAATGTTATAAAATAAAACATTGTTAAATATTGTGACAAAAGTCATTCTACTAATAGTTCCGAAAAATTCATTTAATAAAAATACAAATCGATAAGAGGTTCATAAATATTTAGGAAACCGACCCCCCCTCCCCCCAATATGTATACTAGCAATACCCGGCGCGCGTTGCTACGCCAATGAAAGTCACATGTATTTAGAGTTTTGAAACTGAAGACCTTTTTATTTACCTTAATGCTAACAGACAAACAATATTTTAAGTTTTTTCATTTGGTGTGTAAATATATAAATTTTGTGGTGACCCAACTCGTAAACAGGCGACGTATAAATGGCCATGTGAAAAGCACATTAAAATCCAAACCCGCTATAGTTAATGATTGACCTTGTGCTTTATTTATAGTTGTTGCAAAAGCATGACGCAATGGGAATTGAAGCCGCTTGAATTCGAACGGTAAATCGTTTGAAATCATCGGTATACGTGGAATCAGCACATCTTCCCAGTTGAATATACCGCTGATGATTGTTGCCTCGATCAAATTCGGTGTTAATTTTTTTTTATTACTGGTTCCGTTGCACAGTTTTGGCGCATTCAAGTTCCGAATAAGCATCACTGGTGATCCAACCATTAACGCCAACGAATGAGGAGGCATTCCAGGTGGCTCCAAAGAATTAAGAAATTCAGTTGTGTAACTAACAGCTTGATCTTTATCCATTACTGCATCAATCGATTTATATTCGACTGCTTCTCCTAGAATTAGGGACACGAATTTCGATACGATACGATACCATATCGATACTTTTGGCATTCGATACCGATATTTTCTACTCGATAGTTTTAAAACGATATTTTTTGGAATCGAGTACCAGAACCCTAGTATCGTATCGAATGTCATATAGCGTTTTCTTTTCTCAAAAAAAGTTCTGCCCTTTTATGTGGGAACTCTTACTTTGCGTTGCCCTGAAACCTCAGAAAATGTGGCGTTTTTTATATGAGAATGAAACAGAAATTATACTACTCCATCACAATTTATTTATAGAACTTAATAAAGCTGAATTATTCACATGGCCTGTAAGTCTTTAGTAATTTTAAAGCAAATACTTATTTCTGATACGGAAAATAATTGTAATTTTACAAGCGTAAATTAAAAATCAACCGAGCAACTCTCACACTCACGTTTATTTGAGGGCTGAAAAGGCAGCACTTTTGCCGGATCAGAGCGCAACCTGCTGAGAAAAGAACACGACGCCTTGTGAAAGGACTGAGAAAAGAACATGAAAATTTGACAACGCTAACTCAAGGCAGAATAAGTGCAGCCTTTTTTCGAGAAAAGAAAACGCTAATAAACTCACATTCCAACACTGATGAAAAAAATTTTAGAATAAAAAAACGTGCTAAATTGAAAAAAAAAAAACGCATATAAAAGAGCACCAACCCAACTCGTTTTAAATTTGAGTATATACGTCATAAAATATGTGGTTGTGAAGTGCGCAGATGCTTTTTCGTAACTAAGACGGAAAAAAAATTAATTTTATGTTTCGTCTGATGGTAATTGAACCGGGACCGTCTTGGCCGCAACCAATTGTATCAAGCGTCTTTGCACACTCAGCTACAGCCATACATGTAAAGGTGTTTTCAAGGTGACAGGTAATAAGGTCAATGGAAATAAGGTCAATTGACTTTATTTCCCACCCTGGTGCGAAATAAAGTCAATTGAAATTATTACCTTTTCAAAAGCGAAATAAAGTCAACAAAAATTTGGAAATAAAGTCATTGACGCTATTTCCTCATTCAAATGGAAATAGCGTCAACAATGCTTAAAGTATGACGATTCATAGAAAAAAATGTTGTTCTTACAATAAACATTGCCCCGTAAGTGTTGTTTTTTAATAGAAGAAAAAGGCTTTTGCCAAATCCTCAGTGTTGTGATATTAATCCACACACAATCATGAACTACCACCAATTGATTCTATTAAAAAAAATTTAAATTACGAATATGTAAAAACACGATGCGAAAAACTAAACGCCTGCGCACAGCTGGAATATGAGAAATATTTGAAGAAGGAGTGGAGAAATGATCCATAACTTGCAAAACATTTTTCGTTTCTACAAAAATAAAGCGAACACTATTAAATTGAAGAAACAGTACATGTCCAAAAACCCCGGAGGAGCACTGATAGAATTCTGTGTTTTAAATTAGCATATTTTGAACGAATTCGGAATGTCTAAGGTGGAAAAGAACCCAACTTTTGTATAAGGAAACAATTATAAAAAAAGAATTTTCTTACACTGTATTTATGCCTCCGCCAGCAGTCATTTAAAAGCAGCTAAGGAGAACGACGACACTACTTATTAGATGGCACATTCAACGAGCCAATGTGCCAAAATGCGGGTATAAACAATTATTGATTATTTAATATCGGAACCGAGATCATATAAGTTAATTGATTGGTTTTCACACACTTTTGAAACACAAATTATATGCTTTTTTACTGCAGACACGTTGTTGCCTCAAAACACAGCAGAAATCTTCCAATCAGGGCTGCCAACTCTCCTTATTTATGAGGTGCCATATTGAGGATAAAAAAAGGCCAAAATGTGCCAAATAGAAAAATAAAAGTGCCAAAAAAGGTTTAATTCCTTTTAATCATTCACATTTAGCAATAAAATAAAGCCACATTTTCAAAACAAAAGTGCAATGATAAAATAAGATAAACCAGTTGAAAAGCCTCTATAAATTAGAAAATTTTAGTTGAGAAAAAGAAGTGCACGCAAAGGATTTCACAAAAATGTATTGAAATGTTATTTTTTTTACAAAAGTGCCATTTTGGCATTTTGTGCCAAATTGAAAAATTAAGCGCCATTTGAAGTAAAATAGGAACAAATGGCACGGTTTGAGCCAAGTT
>NW_023460118.1:0-1256 GCF_013731165.1 Rhagoletis pomonella
TGCAGAATGTCGAATCGTCTATCTGCTCAGCCAAGTCTGTTCCCCTACGATCGTTTGACAGGCTTGAGTGCCAAAGATCGTGGTGCGCATTAAAGTCACCTACTACCATACGGTTTTCACCTCTGAGGAGAGCACCTATATCAGGGTGATATCCTGCCGGGCAGCAGGTGACAGGGGGTATGTAAATGTTAAATATTTCGAGCTCGACATCGCCTGACCGGATAGCGATGCCCTGACATTCTAGGGTGGTATCCCTGCGGTCGATGTCTGCTTCGATAAGACGATACTGCACGGTGTGGTGCGTGATGAACGCTAAGCCACCACCATTATCTCGCTCGCGATCTCGACGGTGCACGTTGTACCCGGCAGCTTCGTCTCTTGGACCGCAGCTATTAATATACCATGCCGACACATGAAGGCGGTTATCTCCTCAATCTTGCTCTGTAGCCCGTTACAGTTGAATTGGAGGAGCTTCATGTGGTTCGGGAGACGTGTCGTGATGTGGGGTGTGAGTGAGGTGTATGTTCTTGCCGCCGTTGGCTGTGTGTGCTGCTGAGGCGGTTGCCGCCCTGTGGTGGTGGTGGGGGGCGTCGCAAATGACGTCTGCGACCGAGCAGCACAGCACGGGCCCTCGAAATTCCCCGTCCAATCTCGCGTGGTACGCAGACCTGAACATGCCCTAAAGTGGCACCAGCCAAGGCAGGTATTGCACTTGACTGATGTCACATTAGGGAATATTCTGGTCTGACATACCGTGCAGATTGTAGGGGGAACCAGGAGTTGTTGGCGGCGGCGTGTGGGTGGTGGTGCGGTTGTGTGAGTTATGTGGTCTGTGGTGGCTGTGGTACGGTCTGTGGTGTTATTATGTTGTTGTGTAGTGGCGACTGTGTGTGGTTGCTGTGTGAGTGTGTGGGGCTGCACGGGCGGACTGTTGTTTGCCGTGGAGGCTGCTCTGTTTGAGCAACAGGGGGCCACGTAGGACGTGGTCCACTGTCCGTGTGTCCGTAGTCCCGAGCAGACCCTGAGGTGACTCCACCCCTCGCAGGCATTACACTTGACTGAGGTGGAGTTGTGGTGTAATCGTCTTCGGCATACACAGCAGGTGTATATTTCTGGTCCAGGGTTTGACTCGATGCCAGCCCTGAGTAGGAGAATGCGTAGTGAATGTTGCCCTATGGACGGACAACTTCTGAGATACTTCGCCGACCTAAACGGGGTTAGATCGCCGAAACAACAGCCCTTGGTCGGGTGAAACC
>NW_023460118.1:1356-7337 GCF_013731165.1 Rhagoletis pomonella
CTATATGAACTGACGGACGAAGTCCAGAGGTTCATCAAGCAACCTCTGGACCCGACAGCTTACCGACAGGCCCTGAGCGGCATTCACAGGGACTCAGTCTCGAGTTATGTAGACTCTAGACCTGTGAATGCCGTTCTAGGCATACCACCCCCGGACATAGACGAGACGGAGCTTCATCTGCGTCGGGAGACTCGCACAACACTTGCACAACTTCGCTCCGGCTACTGCAGCAGGTTAAACTCCTACCTGAGTAGATTGAATGAGGATGTGCCGAATGAGTGTCCGGCATGCGGAGAGACCCCACATGACTCGAAACATCTCTTCGCATGCCCGAAAAACCAGACAACCCTAACGGCCTTGTCCCTGTGGACAAACCCTACAGAAGCTGCACGCTTCCTAGGGTTGCCGTTAGTGGAACTTGACGACAACGACTGAGATACCAACCGTCCTGGGCGGGGTTGTTGTAGCCGCTACAACAACAACAACAACAACCACATAACACACACAACCGCACCACCACCCACCCGCCGCCGCCAACACCCTGGTTCCCCCTACAATCTGCACGGTATTGATAGCTGCGGTCCAAGAGACGAAGTTGCACAGCTATTCAACTTTGTTGAATTGCGCCGGGTACAACGTGCACCGTCGAGATCGCGAGCGAGATAATGGTGGTGGCTTAGCGTTCATCACGCACTACACCGTGCAGTATCGTCTAATCGAAGCAGACATCGACCGCAGGGATACCACCCTAGAATGTCAGGGCATCGCTATCCGGCCAGGCGATGTTGAGCTCGAAATATTTAACATATACATACCCCCTGTCACCTGCTGCCCGGCAGGATATCACCCTGATATAGGTGCGCTCCTCAGAGGTGAAAACCGTATGGTAGTAGGTGACTTTAATGCGCACCACGATCTTTGGCACTCAAGCCTGTCAAACGATCGTAGGGGAACAGACTTGGCTGAGCAGATAGACGATTCGACATTCTGCACAATGAACGACGACGCACCCACCAGGATTATGGGCAGCTGCTGGAGCTCGCCAGACATAACAATTAACAATAGTCAGCGCTGGTCTGATAAACATCATATCATGGCGACCTATGCTGACTTTGGCATCAGACCACCTGCCTATAGTCATCTCGATCGATAAACCAACCGACTTTGCTTCCGCGGAGCACCGAACATATATCAACTTTTCAAAAGCTGATTGGAAAGGCTTCGCGGAATTTACTGAAAACACCTTCGCTGACCTCCCCACACCAACCGACGTCCACCTTGGTGAACGTAAGTTTCGCAGGGCTATCACCACTGCTGCAGCCCGCTTCGTACCGGCAGGATGCATCACCGACCCACGCCCAAATTTCCCTGCTGAAGCGGCTGTTCTAGCCGGAGCGATGCGCGAGCTATTTTAGCGGGCAGGTTATACTGCATCCTCCGGTGGACAAAGTCAAGCGTCGAGTGACCAGAAGGCTGCACAAACTGCCAACAACCTGTGCCCCCCTTGCTTTCACTTGCGGTGAAGTTCAGGTGGCCATCTGGAAGGCGAAAACCTTCAAAGCCATGGGTCCCGACGGAACGGAATATGCATGCTGATGCTGAAAAATTTGGGTTCTGCGGGGGTAGCGTACCTAACCTGTCCATGGCCACTCTCATCATCCCAGCCATCTGGAAGGTGGGGAGAGTGGCCCCACTGCTCAAACCGGGGAAACCCGCCAACATAGGAGATTCTTATCGTCCGATAACACTCCTTTCCCCGGTAGCGAAGACACTAGAGGCCTTGCTACTCCCGTATTTCACAAACCACTTGACCCAGCGAAGCATCAGCATGGTTTTCCGATGGTTCCGATTTTATTGTTTCCGAAAGGTTCATGTCTGATCAAGAAGCGTGGCACGAATTATGTAGACTGTATTTGGCGGAGTGTGATTATTCCAAAGCTGTGGAGCAGGTTCTACTGCACAACCCACATAGTCATCTAATACACCAGCACATTGCAGAGATACGATATACAATGTTAATATTTTTGTTCTGTGATTTTATTTTTAATGTCCAACTTAAATGTGTTCGGCCGAACACAGGCTTACTTTGCGGGGTTTTTCTTACTTTGGTTTGCTTTGCTTAATTTTAAAAGCTCTATAGTCAAATTTTTTGTGCGAATATTGTAAAAGCAACCAGCAACTTGGTTGGAAAGCTGAGTCTGTTCCTTTAGTAGATACAGATTTCCACGAAATTCCACAAAAATTTCAAATAGTTTAATTGAAAAATTAATTTATTTATTTATACTATCGAATGCAGCCTTAATTTTGCAAAAACAAAAAAACCGAGTCATATGAATCGGGGTACCACATTCCCACGACAGCCGGTTCTACGTACCGGAATGACTCGGGGGGTTTTACCCGACCAAGGGCTGTTGTTTCGGCGATCTAACCCCGTTTAGATCAGCGAAGTATCTTAGAAGTTGATCGTCCATAGGGCTACATTCGCTACGTTTTCTCGGGACTACGGACACATCGACAGTGGACCACGTCGTACGTGGCCCCCTGTTGCTCAAACAGCAGCCTCCACGGCTAACCTCAGTCCGTTCCCACGACAGTCGGCTCTACGTAACCGGAACGACCCAGATTTATATCTGGCCAAGGACTGTCACTCCAGCAACACTCCCCAAAAAGTCTTTGGGGAGTTTGTATGCTGTTACAACAACAACAAAAAGCTAACCTCAGTCCACCCGAGCAGCCTCACACAGTCACCACAACACAAGAACATAATAACACCACAGACCATACCACAGCCACGACAGACCACATAACACACACAACCGCACCACCACCCACACGCCGCCGCCAATAACTCCTGGTTCCCCCTACAATCTGCACGGTATGTCAGACCAGGATATTCCGTAATGTGACATCAGTCAAGTGCAACACCTGCCTTGGCTGGTGCCACTTTAGGACATGCTCAGGTCTGCGTACCACGCGAGATTGGACTGGGAACATCGAGGGCCCGTGTTGCGCTGCTCGGTCGCAGACCCTAACTGCGACGCCTCCCGCCACCACCACAGGGCGGCAACCATCACAGCAGCGCACACAGCCAACGGCGGTAAGAACACACACATCACTTACACCCCACATCACGACATGTCTCCCGAACCACATGAAGCTACTTCAATTTAACTGTAACGGGCTACAGAGCAAGATTGAGGAGATAACCGTCTTCATGTGTCGGCATGGTATATTGATAGCTGCGGTCCAAGAGACGAAGTTGCACAGCAATTCAACTTTGTTCAATTGTGCCGGGTACAACGTGCACCGTCGAGATCGCGAGCGGGATAATGGTGGAGGCTTAGCGTTCATTACGCACCACACCGTGCAGTATCGTCTCATCGAAGCAGACAGAGGTGAAAACCGTATGGTAGCAGGCGACTTTAATGCGCACCACGACCTTTGGCACTCAAGCCTGTCACACGATCGTAGGGGAACTGACTTGGCTGAGCAGATAGACGATTCGACATTCTGCACAATGAACGACGACGCACCCACCAGGATTATGGGCAGCTGCTGGAGCTCGCCAGACATAACAATAGTCATCGCTGGTCTGATAAACAGCATATCATGGCGACCTATGCTGACTTTAGCATCAGACCACCTACCCATAGTCATCTCGATAGATAAACCAACCGACTTTGCCTCCGCAAAACACCGGACCTGTATGAACTTTTCTAAAGCTTTTATAACGGAGGTCCTCAACTTGTCTATGGCCACTCTCATCATCCCAGACATCTGGAAGGTGGGGAGAGTTGTCCCATTGCTCAAACCGGGGAAAGGAGATTCTTATCGTCCGATAACACTCCTTTCCCCGGTAGCGAAGACACTCGAGGCCTTGCTACTCCCGTACTTCACAAACCACTTGACCCCAGCGAAGCATCAGCATAATTTCCGTAAAGTGCACAGTACAACAACAATACTTAACGCCATAAACACTCAGATAACTCGTGGCCTTAACCGAAACCGTCCCTGTGAGAGAACAATTCTAGTAGCGTTGGACTTGTCAAAGGCGTTTGACACCGTCTGCCATTCCACGCTACTAGAAGATATAGAGGCCTCCTCTCTCCCACAGAGACTCAAACGGTGGTCGACAAATTATCTGAGTGGTCGACATTCGTCGGTAATGTTTAGAGACAAAACGAGTAAACAGAGAAAAATAAATCAGGGGGTTCCACAGGGTGGTGTCCTTTCCCCGCTACTGTTTAACTTTTACATTTCAAAGCTCCCTCAACCACCAGAGGGAGTCTCGATTGTCTCTTATGCCGACGATTGCTCGATCATGGCGACTGGGAATGGAATTGATGACCTGTGTTTGAAAGTAAACGGGTATCTCTCCGAAATTTCTCGCTTCTTCACTGCAAAGTGTCTAGCCCTCTCCCCTACGAAATCCTCCGCGACCCTGTTCACAACCTGGACGAAGGAGGTCAGGCTACCGCTGGGGATTCACGTCGATGACACACCAATTCCGACGGTGAATAACCCCAAAATACTCGGAGTAACATTCGACAGCCTGCTCTCCTTCTCTGCGCACGCAACCGCTATTGTCAATAAAGTACAGAGCCGCAACAAAGTCCTCAAGTCGCTAGCCGGCAGTACTTGGGGCAAAGACAAAAAAACGTTGCTGGCAACATACAAGGCAATAGGCCGGCCGGTTTTGAACTACGCAGCGCCAGTGTGGTCGCCGGGGACTAGTAGGACGCAGTGGACGAAGCTACAGACTGCACAGAACACCGCACTCAGGACAGCGACAGGATGCCTCCTGATGTCGCCCGAACACCATCTTCACGGCGAGGCGCAAAAGCTCCCCGTAAAGGAGCACAATATAATGCTCTGCAAGCAGTTCCTGATCGAGAGCCACAGAAGTGGCCACCCAAACAGACAGCTGCTTGCAGAGGAGCCTTCGCCTAGGCACGTCAGGAGGCATCTATATGAACTGACGGACGAAGTCCAGAGGATCATCAAGCAACCTCTGGACCCGACAGCTTACCGACAGGCCCTGAACGGCATTCACAGGGAGTCAGTCTCGAGTTATGTAGACTCTAGACCTGTGAATGCCGTTCTAGGCATACCACCCACGGACACAGACGAGACGGAGCTGCATCTGCCTTGGGAGACTCGCACAACACTAGCACAACTTCGCTCCGGCTACAGCAGCAGGTTAAACTCCTACCTGAGTAGATTGAATGAGTGTCCGGCATGCGGAGAGACCCCACATGACTCGAAACATCTCTTCGCATGCCCGGAAAACCCGACAACCCTAACGGCCTTGTCCCTGTGGACCAGTCCCTGTGGACCAGTCCCCCAGAAGCTGCACGCTTCCTAGGGTTGCCGTTAGTGGAACTTGACGACAACGACTGAGATACCAACCGTCCTGGGCGGGGTTGTTGTAGCCGCTACAACAACAACAACAATCGGGGTACCAATTGTTTAGTATGTAGGTGGTGGACGGTCGAAGTAAGTGAAGGTCTATAAGAACGCGGCAAAGTTTTACCTTGAAGTATATGAAATTGAAATTTGAAAGCGTTTTTTAGGCTTTGACATAAAGGTATGTTCCCGTTCTAAATAAATTCAAACTGATGCACCCTTTTATGAACAAAAATTTGCTTTCGTAATTATAAAAATATATATATAATACAAGTAATTCAGAGTTTAATAAAAATTATCATATGTTTCCTTGTTTAAAAGTTGCTAAGTCCATTTTTACAAATTTTACAGGAACTTTGAATACAACATTTTGCGTGTGTAAAGCAAAGCAAAACTCCATACGAATCAAAAGGATTCGATCTTTAATTAATTAATTAATCCCAAGGGCTTTTTAGCCTCCATTCCCGCCCAACCGAATGACAGTTAAAATCTTGACATAAAACACGGTATGATTCGTTTAGTTCAAAATTAGTTTTGCATGGCTTTAAAAATAGAGGTCGAAAGTGTCTTGACAC
>NW_023460118.1:7437-8688 GCF_013731165.1 Rhagoletis pomonella
TGTTGTATTCAAAGTTCCTGTAAAATTTGTAAAAATGGACTTAGCAACTTTTAAACATGGAAACATATGATAATTTTTATTAAACTCTGAATTACTTGTATTATATATATATTTTTATAATTACGAAAGCAAATTTTTGTTCATAAAAGGGTGCATCAGTTTGAATTTATTTAGAACGGGAACATACCTTTATGTCAAAGCCTAAAAAACGCTTTCAAATTTCAATTTCATATACTTCAAGGTAAAACTTTGCCGCATTCTTTTAGACCTTCACTTACTTCGACCGTCCACCACCTACATACTAAACAATTGGTACCCCGATTGTTGTTGTTGTTGTAGCGGCTACAACAACCCCGCCCAGGACGGTTGGTATCTCAGTCGTTGTCGTCAAGTTCCACTAACGGCAACCCTAGGAAGCGTGCAGCTTCTGGGGGACTGGTCCACAGGGACAAGGCCGTTAGGGTTGTCGGGTTTTCCGGGCATGCGAAGAGATGTTTCGAGTCATGTGGGGTCTCTCCGCATGCCGGACACTCATTCAATCTACTCAGGTAGGAGTTTAACCTGCTGCTGTAGCCGGAGCGAAGTTGTGCTAGTGTTGTGCGAGTCTCCCAAGGCAGATGCAGCTCCGTCTCGTCTGTGTCCGTGGGTGGTATGCCTAGAACGGCATTCACAGGTCTAGAGTCTACATAACTCGAGACTGACTCCCTGTGAATGCCGTTCAGGGCCTGTCGGTAAGCTGTCGGGTCCAGAGGTTGCTTGATGATCCTCTGGACTTCGTCCGTCAGTTCATATAGATGCCTCCTGACGTGCCTAGGCGAAGGCTCCTCTGCAAGCAGCTGTCTGTTTGGGTGGCCACTTCTGTGGCTCTCGATCAGGAACTGCTTGCAGAGCATTATATTGTGCTCCTTTACGGGGAGCTTTTGCGCCTCGCCGTGAAGATGGTGTTCGGGCGACATCAGGAGGCATCCTGTCGCTGTCCTGAGTGCGGTGTTCTGTGCAGTCTGTAGCTTCGTCCACTGCGTCCTACTAGTCCCCGGCGACCACACTGGCGCTGCGTAGTTCAAAACCGGCCGGCCTATTGCCTTGTATGTTGCCAGCAACGTTTTTTTGTCTTTGCCCCAAGTACTGCCGGCTAGCGACTTGAGGACTTTGTTGCGGCTCTGTACTTTATTGACAATAGCGGTTGCGTGCGCAGAGAAGGAGAGAAATTATGCTGATGCTTCGCTGGGGTCAAGTGGTTTGTGAAGTACG
>NW_023460118.1:8788-10192 GCF_013731165.1 Rhagoletis pomonella
GTGAGGTAGCTCGGACACCAACAACAGGGGTGAGTCACTTCTAGAATTCATTGTAGCCAACGACGTAAATATATGTAATGTCAGCAATAGAGCCACATTTGTTACAAGAGTCAGGGAGGAAGTACTAGATATAACCCTCTGCAACAAACTGTCTGAAAATCTGATCTCGCAGTGGGCAGTCTCCTCGGAGCCGTCCCTGTCGGATCACAGGATCATACAGTTTGTGGTGGGGGCAGGTGCCAAAGAAAGGACACCTAGACAGAACCCAAGAAACACAAACTGGGGCGATTTCAGAGTTGTGCTTGAAACGAACCTACGAAACCTTGATCGTAAAAGCAGAGCGACAGATTGTATGGAGTTAGAGGATAGGGTTAACAGGCTCAACGGCGTCTTATTAGATGCCTTTAACAGTAGCTGCCGGGTACCCAAACCAAAACCCGGTAATCACGCAAAAACTCCGTGGTGGTCTCACGACCTCTCAGCACTCAGGAAAGATGTGCGGAAGAAATTCAATTTAGCCAAAAGAACTGGGTGCTGGGGGGACTACACCACGAGCCTAACCACAAACAACAAAGAGATAAGGAAAGCAAAAAGGGAAAGCTTTAGAAGCTTCTGCGAGAATATAACTTCCACTCCTGCAGCGGCAAGATTGCATAAAGCCTTAGCAAAAGACAGGATAGAGACCCAACTAGCAATCAAGCTGCCGGATGGTACGTACACTGGCAGCGAGGAAGAAAGAGCACGTGTCCTACTATCCACACACTTTCCCGGATACATCCGACCGGATCATGGAAATACCTGTTCGGACATTTAGACCAACCTCATCCGACTGGGGCGTTGCGAGGAAAATCTTCTCGAGGGCCAGCGTCGAGTGGGCGTTGGGCTCATTTGATCCGTAGAAGTCCCCAGGTGTGGACGGTATCTATCCGGCTTTGCTACAACGGGGGGAGGACTTGGTCATCCCACGTTTAGTAGGCTTAATAAAGGATAGTCTAGCCCTAGCCTACATCTCGACAGTGTGGAGAAGAGCCCGGGTAACTTTTATTCCGAAGATAGGAAGAAGAGATTACTCCCTTGCCAAATCTTTTAGGCCAATTATCTTAACCTCCTTTATTCTGAAGGCGATGGAGAAAACTATTGATAACGAAATCCGGTCGAACACTCTGAAGGTCAGGGCACTACACTGCAGCCAGAGAGCAGGTAGATCCACCGAGACAGCATTATGCCAACTAACAACAGAAATCCAGAGTGCTTTCGACTGTGGGGAAGTTGTGCTCTGTGCCTTCTTTGATATAGAAGGAGCCTTCGACAACACCTCACATGAGGCTGCAAGTCTGGCACTAGAGAAGAGAGGCGTACAGGCACCCATTCGAAGATGGATAGAAGCGCTGCTACGAACTAGAA
>NW_023460118.1:10292-14966 GCF_013731165.1 Rhagoletis pomonella
AAAAACGGTGACACTTTTACCTGAAAATTTTTTGTTTATCAGTGAGCTCACCCCCCCACCTACCTTTCCCTAAAGTTTGGCACGTTACTTCTGGGACACCCTGTATAATTTTAAACATGTCGTGTATTTACACCAATTGCCACGTTAAAACCGGCTCCTATGTGTCATGCTGGCTCTGCGATGGGATTGCCCATATAAAATGTGCTGGTTTGAGCGGTAGAGTATTAGACGCTATTAACGAGGGTAAGGGTCTTCGTCGGTCTTGTCAAAAATGTAGATCAACCGAAGTTGATTTATTTAAATTCTTCAGGCAGTCCAGAAATGGTTTTCTGAGATCGGGAAGGATCTGTCGGTGCTTGTTGAGAAATTTAAGCATTACGAAAAAATGTTTAGGTCTTTCACTTGTCTCGACAACGCTCCACACTCTGAGGATAGCCGAGAAAATAAAGGTGGGCGTGTTATTAGTCCACCTAAAAAGACAGCCACGGATTCTAGTAAAATAAATCTTCCATCCCAGACCTTGGAACTTATTAATCTATCTTCTCCATGCCCTCAGGCATTGGAGCCTCCGATATCTAAAGTCAAATCCACTAGGTCTACTTCTAAAAATAGTCAAACCGTTGATTTAACAGTGTTGCCATCAACATCTTCCTCCGAATAATTCGGAGCCCCGCACATCAGACATCATTACCAAAAAGTTGGTTGTAATTCCTCCGAGAAGATCAATCTTTGTTGTTGTTGTTGTTGTTATTGTTGTTGTTGTTGTTGTTATTGTTGTTGTTGTTGTAGCGGCTACAACAACCCCGCCCAGATAGGCTAATATCTCAGTCGTTGTCGTCAAATTCCACAATTAACGGCAGCCCCAAGAAGCGTGCAGCCTCTATGGGGTCGGTCCATAGGGACGACGCCGTTAGGGTTGTGGGGTTTTCCGGGCATGCGAAGAGATGTTTCGAGTCGTGGGGGTCTCTCCGCATGCCGGACATTCGTTCGGCACGTCCGCATTTAACCTACTCAGGTAGGAATTTAGCCTGCTGCAGTAGCCAGAGCGAAGTTGGGCTATCGTTGTCCTGGTCTCCCGAGGCAGATGGAGCTCCGTCGCGTCAATGTCCGGTGTTTGTGTGCCTAGGACGGCATTCACAGGTCTTGAGTCTACATAACTCGAGACTGCGTCCCTGTGAATGCCGTTCAGGGCCTGTCTGTGAGCTGACGGGTCAAGAGGTTGCTTAATGAACCTCTGGACTTCATCCGTCAGTTCATATAGATGCCTCCTGACGTGCCTCAGCGAGGGCTCCTCTAAAAGCAGCTGTCTATTTGGGTGGCCACATCTGTGGGTCCCTGCAAGAAACTGCTTGCAGAGCATCGTGTTGTGCTCCTTAATTGGGAGCATTTTCGCCTCGTCGTGAAGGTGGTGTTCTGGTGCCATCAGGAGGCATCCAGTCGCTGTCCTGAGTGCTGTATTTTGTACCGTCTGTAGCTTCGTCCACTGCATCCTACTAGTCCCCGGCGACCACACTGGTGCTGCGTAGTTTAAAACCGGCCGGCCTATTGCCTTGTATGTTGCCAGCAACGTTTCTTTGTCTTGGCCCAAGTACTGCCGGCTAGCGACTTGAGGACTTTGTTGCGGCTCTGTACTTTATTGACAATAGCGGTTGCGTGCGCAGAGCAGGCTGTCGAATGTTACTCCGAGTATTTTGGGGTTATTCACCGTCGGAATTGGTGTGTCATCGACGTGAATCCCCAGCGGTAGCCTGACCCCCTTCGTCCAGGTTGTGAACAGGGTCGCGGAGGATTTCGTAGGGGAGAGGGCTAACCACTTTGCAGTGAAGAAGCGAGAAATTTCAGAGAGATAACCGTTTACTTTCGAACACTGGTCATCAATTCCATTCCCGGTCACCATGATCGAGCAATCGTCGGCGTAAGAGACAATCGACTCTCTCTGGTGGTTGAGGGAGCTTTGAAATGTAAAAGTTAAACAGTAGTGGGGAGAGGACACCACCCTGTGGAACCCCCTGTTTTATTTTCCTAAGTTTGCTCGATTTGTCTCTAAACATTACCGACGGGTGTCGACCACTTAGATAATTTGCCGACCACCGTTTGAGCCTCTGTGGGAGAGATGAAGCCTCTATATCTTCTACTAGCGTGGAATGGCTGACAGTGTCAAAAGCCTTTGACAGGTCCAACGCTACTAGAATCGTTCTCTCACAGGGACGTTTACGGTTAAGGTCACGAGTTATCTGAGTGTTTACGGCGTTAAGTTCTGTTGTTGTACTGTGCACTTTACGGAAACCCAGCATGGTTCGCTGGGGTCAAGTAGTTTGTGAAATACGAGAGTAGCAAGGCCTCTAGTGTCTTCGCTACCGGGGAAAGGAGTGTTATCGGAAGATAAGAATCTCCTATGTTGGCGGGTTTCCCCGGTTTGAGCAGTGGGACCACTCTCCCCACCTTCCAGATGTCTGGGATGATGAGAGTGGCCATGGACAAATTGAGGACCTCCGTTAGGTACGCTACCCCCGCAGGACCCAAATTTTTCAGCATCAGCATGCATATTCCGTCGGGACCCATGGCTTTGGAGGCCTTCCCGATGGCCACCTGAACTTCACCGCAAGTGAAAGCAAGGGGGGCAGAGGTTGTTGGCAGTTTGTGCAGCCTTCTGGTCACTCGACGCTTGGCTTTGTCCACCGGAGGATGTAGTATGAACTGCCGGCTAAAATAGCTCGCGCATCGCTCCGGGTCCGACGAAGTATGGTCGCCGAAAGAAATTTCGACTCTGTCGTCGTGCTTCGTCGGAATGGACAGTGACCTCACGGTTGACCAAAGCTTACTCACACCAGAGGTGAAGTTGCAGGTCTTCAGATGCTCTTCCCACTTCTTCCGCTCTTGTGGCGTCTGCGCTACCCTCTTTCCAGGCAAGGGCTGCTGGCGAACAGGGATCAAGAACAGCCACCTCCTAATCCAGGGTGTAACGCGACACCGTGCCCATTGGACGATTTGCAGCCAGGGTGGACAATCGGCTGTATTCGAACGGCGCCTCCTCAACACCGGGCTGCCTTGGGGAGTAACTGTGGCATTGCCGCGGCACAGGGCTCTACCGCGGTCGACGACTGAGTTCCCACACATAAATTTGAGACCACTGCGCTTGCCGTGTCGAGCAGGTGGTCGTAAGAACAAGATGAGCGAAAACAACAACAAAAACAATAATAAAAACAACAGCAACAAAACAACAAATGAGATTGGGCGGCATGTCTTAACGGCAGAAGAGATGGCCCTGTTTATTGAGCATGCGAGGTCGGATGACGAGCCCTCTACAAGCGATGGGAGGTATAGGGAACCTACACTTCCTCAGAGAAAGCGGCGCTCCCCCACTCCCAAGCAGGAAACCTCTCCTGATCATCAAGAGAAGCGAACCTACTCTAGATCTCCGTCCGGGCACGGGTCCAGCGGGTCGTCGACACGAGACCGCTCCAGGTCTAGTTCGCAAGAGCGTTGGCACAAAATCAAGAAGAAAAATCGACGCTGCAAACCACCAGCAGTACCACCGTCGGGTAGACCAGGGGCATTAAATGACCACAGGAGGCACGGGCTGAGCGGTGCAGCAGTCAAATGGTACCTTCGATTCCTGCAAGAAGGAAAAACACCCGAGGTTGCACGACAAGAAGCAATCCGGCGCGTAGAAGAGCTAGAGTCTGCTATCAGCACCAGGGCCGAGAGAGCCGTAGGTCGGCTCCGAATCGGCGGCACCGCCGGGTGCACAAAGGCAAAACCCTAGCTACTCTGATACCCTCAGGGGAACTACCCCGCGGAATCGCTGAGCGCAGACGACCTGACAACCCTCCAAGACGCCATCATGGATGAGGTGTTTAAGGGATGGACGCATCCGTTGGCGTTTTGCGGCGTCTACTTCAGGCCAGGTATGCTCCTTGTGGACTGCAAGGACGAGAGTATGGCCATGTGGCTGAAAAACGTGGCAGGTAAGCTAGAAGGGTGGAAAGGTCCACCCCTATGCACGAAGAGAGGAGACGACATTCCGCCGACCCACAATTTGACGGTCTTCCTACCAAGGAGCGCGGACAAGTCTCCAGAATATGCGATCGGGCTGCCGAGGGCTCAAAACGAGGGGCTTAATACCTCTAGATGGCGAATCATTAACAGCTCCATCGAAGACACCGGCCTACGTCTGAACGTAGGCATCGACGAGGAATCGTTTAACAGCATCAGGCGGGACGGCTTCCGACTAAATTTCAGGTTTGGCAGTTTTGCGATGAAACCCTGGAGACATAAGTCCACGGGCGACAGCGCGACTGCAGCGGAAGTAATGCAGGTAGACCAACCTGAACACGCAAACGTGGAGCCGAGCCCGTCTGAGAGCAATATCACTCCTGGCGAAGAGATCCAGCAGCCAGCAGTCCTCCCTTCACTTCTGCCAACAACTCAGGAGTTGATGGAGGGATGGACATGCAAAAGCTCGAGCTAGACGGCAGGAGTGAAAGCGAACTGAGGCTCTCAGACATTGACGAGCCGATGCAGAGATGATCGACCAGCCCACTATGATCGTAGCCCAGATAAACCTTCACCACGCCATTGGCGCCTCGGCGGTAATCAGCAGAAGGTTTGCATCGGATAATCTGGGCATCATACTGGTTCAGGAGCCGTGGGTCTACAAGGGTCAAGTAAGAG
>NW_023460118.1:15066-42382 GCF_013731165.1 Rhagoletis pomonella
ACCAAATTTGAGTCATGCCTAGTTATTACCAGAAAGAAATAATCAACTAAGAGAAAGAGCCAGAAAGAAAAGAGGGAAGCTTAAAGAAAACATAATCAAAAAGTAAGAGAGCCAGTCCGGTCAGGAGGAGTCGTCCCACCCCTTCTGCGTGAACTCCACGAAGCCTTGGGCGCCGCTGCGACTCCTCTTCTTTAGCAGCGCCCCCTAATCCTGACAGTAGTCCGTATGTCAAATAGCAGTCCGTTAATGTCCTTCGATGTCATCGTCATTGCGTCAACACCACACGTCCCCTCTGCTGCACTAGCGCACCACCCACACCAAAGTAATATAAATCTAGCACTCCATATCACTTTATGCCCTTCACCTTTCAAAATCTATAAACCTTGAATTCATTGTAAAGTTTTATAAATTTCTGTGTATATTCTTCCTTTTTTTTATTTCAATTTTTTTTCTTTTTTTCGCCTATCCCTGTTTTATAAATTAACAATTCTCAAATATTCTTAGCCTAATAATACAACGTAATCGCCATATATGTACGTAAATATGAAAAATAAGTGAGTTTCACCAAAAAATAACCCAATCAACAGAAATTCAAAAAAAAAATAAAAAAAATCCAAATACCAACAATCCACAAAAAAAACGATCTTTAATTCAAATTTACAACTTTCTTATAAAAGAAAAGGTATTTACCAAAAAGAATCTATAAAAAAACTGAATACCCTAATGCTTCCTCTCAATGGAATAACCGCATATGTATGTAAGTGTATACATCTGTATACATACATGTCTATGACAAATGTGTAGCCATCAAAAATGCACCGTAGTTCCCCAAACCAAACATCTCAAGGTATATGATCAGTACATAAGTATACACGTACATACATACGCATATGCAAATATTCAAATTCACAAAAATTGTACACAGGCAATTATGTACGTAAATATGTATGTATGTATATAATAGAAAGTAGAATGAAATGCACTCACCTGGTCACTCCAGCGACGTTGGTACCAGCCCGCTGATGAGAACCTGTGTGGGGGGAGAGCCTACTCTATGGAACTATATACATATGTACATACATTAACATGCCTACCGCAGACGTACTAGGAGTCTGACGTTTGCCCAACTCGATCACTCGCTCGTGGTTGCGGGCACTGAGCGGGTCGATTCCCAAGTACGCAAAACTAAAATTAGAATAAGAAAGGGTGCAGCAACACCAAAAAAAAATTTGTGTCGGTAAACCAAAAGCAAACGTGGTGTGCGGTTACCCTTTTGCTCCACTCACGTGGATAATTGAATAAACGAAGTAAAAGTTATAACGTGATTTAGTGGGCTTACTACGTAATTTACATGCAAAAAAAATGAGCAAAATAGTGAATAGGAAATTAGAATTATGCACGTAATTGCGCAAAAAAAAAAAATAAATAAAAGCACAATCCGATGTGGTGCGAATTTCAAAAAGAAAACTTGTATCTGGCGATTGCCATTTAAGCCAAATTTACATGCCCAAAAAGGGAAATCCAATGATCCCAAGGATACTTAAAAAAAACCGCAAATACACAAAGGTAAGAATTTCACCAATAATTAAAGGTAATCCGAAAAGGGCAAAACTCGATACAAACTATAAAACTTAGGCAAAGGGGTTATTAAAATTATATACCTAAATCTCCTAATTACGAAACTAGTATGGAAAATATGGAAATATGTATGTATCTATATATATATATATAATATATATAATATAAAAAAAAGGAAAATCCTGGACACCAAATTCACTTGGCCGCTCTGCTCCTGGCGGCGTTAGTGGCAGATGTCGACGCTGGCGATGTTCGGTGACGCTGACGTCGTTGCGTTAAACCTCTGCTCCTGCTGGGAATGACGAGTTAACTTCGCTGATCGCTGGCTCCACTTAAGATCTACCTTTTGGCACTCCCACGCTCCGATGTTCCACTCTTCTGCACTCTCGTCTCTACGTATGTACTCACATTGGCTTCATGCACATACATATATGCGTAAGGAAGTTTTCTCCTCAGTACATATACTATACGGGTATTTCTAGCCACAGCGTTCGTTGACCTACTTTCGGCTATGTACATGAAACAGCTGATCGGCTGCTCTGGTTTTTATGGCTGTATGCCCTTAAATAGGGTTGGCACGTTATGGCTACGATCTTGCCCAGGAAGCGACGCTGGTAGCGATCTTGCGACGCGGGCTTCCGGCCAACAGCTCACCTGGTGTTGTGTTTATGCGAATGTTGTTGGTGTTCAATCAGATGCAAGTATATTGGACGTGTCGTGTGAGTTTTTGCGCTGACGTGAATGTTGTTTGTGCCCAATGGTATGAAAGTACCTTCGACGCGTTGTGTGTTTGTGCGTTGGCGTGCGTGCTTGGATAGAAGGGGGTATTTCTCAAGCTATATGGATTCTTCCACCCAAGCCCTTCTCGTCCTTTCGCCGATTCTCCGCTGGCGACCTGTAATAAGCAATATATATTTAGTGGTTTGACTAATATATATATTAATATAATAAATATTCACGGGCACCTACATGTTTATATTCACATTCGCGTTCACATGCATGCCTTAAGTATGTACGTACGTATGTATGTACGCATGCATGTTCGCACGTATGAGCTCGCGGATATCGTTTTAAATATCATATGTAAGCGGCCATGTCAATCCTAATGACTTACTTGCGATTCCAAAGAATTCCACGATGCCTGTTTTCCGGTAACCGTTTTGCTGGCGGTATCTCCTAGGACCGCTTGCTACGCTACAACCGTTTTTTTTTTTTTGTTTAATACTCGGCACTCGAAACTTACGCGCACTATTTGACCACTGATTATCTTAGCACCACTTTGAAATTAATCCCGTTGGCCTGTCTTGACGGCCTGAGCAAACGGCTCATCCTACCCGCTCATCCACACTCAAAAGCTCTACTTTCGAAGGATCGCACATTCATACACACATACTCAAAACTACCTTACCGTTCGCCGGGTTAGCAGAGTTTCGCACCGCACAACATACGAATACTGGGATTTAGGTACGGGGAATGGTTTTGCTTTTACTTTTGGCAAACGCACATACATATACACACTAACTTTATGCCAAAGCAGGCGCTACAGGTTAATTAAACAACGAGGTGATTGTGTTAGTAACAAAAACTCCGTTGTTTTGTTGTTGTTGTTTCTTTTATTTTAGAAGAACGTCAAAAAAGGTTTTGCACAAAATTTCATAGTAAAAAGTAACACTGTAACAGAACAATACAACATTTAGTGAATCTGCGGTGAGCCTGAGTACCATCTGCTCTACAGCGGCCAACTACCTTTGTCCACACTGCGAATACAGATATACAAGCAGATAACCGCTTAGCAGCGGCTAACTATCGTTGTCCACACTGCCAAGGTAGTTATATGCGAGTGGTCTGTTTACCGCCGATAACCAAATGGCTGTAACGATCATGAACAAAGTGTTCGCCTTTATAGCCATCCGTATAGGAATTCGGTAATATGAGAACGGACAAACATAGATATAATAGTTGCGTTCTATATCTCCCAGAAATAGTCAGAGATAGTCCGAAGTAGTCAGATTTAGTCCAAAAAGCGTTCCTTAACTCGAAGATGACAGCAAAAATGAGAGAGCAACACTCAGTGAGAGTGACTCTCTTCAGTCCGAAGTAGTCAGATTTAGTCAGAAAAATGTGTACTGGCAAAATCTTGAAAAGTGTCAAACTCAACTGAATTTAAATTAACGAAAATTAAAGAATATACAAAAAGGTAAAATAATCTAAAAAGTAAAAAAAGTGAATAGAAAGTGGAAGGAGGCAAAATATAATTGATATAGTAAGCGTTTATTGTACTGTGAATGTGTTTTGTACATACATTTCTATTCTTATTTGATGTTAGTTTTGTTGTTGCCATTCTCTGGACTAAACATTTGGTTTTTTGGGTTCTTTTACTTTTTCCTGTTATTCTCTTTTAGTGAGCGCATTTTGCTTACGCTCTTGCATTTTGACACTTTTCAGAATTTAGTCCGAAAAGATAAGGAATGAACCTAATATAGAACTGTCAAAACATAAGAGCAGTAAAACATTGCAGCGAGAGCGTAAAAGCAAAATAGAGCGTAAAATTGAGAAGAAGAGAAAACTAGCAGAAAAATTTATTGAACACAAAACTAGCAAAAACTTGCAAGTGAACAGTTGTTGCACTGTTTTGACATTCTGCTGTAAACATTTTACTATTTATAAATCAGTTTTAAACTCTTTGCTTTGCACACAAGCACTTACACAGTCCAGTACATCATTAATCAATGCAACAAATGGCGGCTTTTGACATTTATTCTTTTTCTTCTTCTTCTAGCTAATTTCTGCTAATAAAAATTTCACTAGCGAGAATTTGCAGAACTCCGTGTTGTTACGCTCTCGATTCAGTGCTCTCTTGCAAATTTTTTGGGTTATCATACACTTTTCCAGTAAAAATTTGCAGGTACCAGTACAAATTAGTACTGACTATTGGTTACTATTAGGGCATTCACACGAGGTTGCCTAAAAATCGCCTCGTGCGAAAGCCCTATATACAAACCTATTGCCAGATAGCAATACAAAAAAGCATTGCCAGACCAAACTTTACATTACACGTTTTATACAATAATGAGATGTTTACACCTAGCAATATAATATTCTAATCATATAATGAAACTGCTACAGAGTTGCTTTTGTTTAAACTACTGCGAATATGAGATTGAATAGAGTTCCAGATGCTTGTTGAAGTTATGTTGAAGTTTGACAGAAGCTACCATTTTTTATTTGTAATTTTATTTGTCATATGAAACAGACGTTCCTTACAAACTAGATACCGAAATTAGGTACTTAAACGATACGTGTAAAACATAAATCTTCTGGCTTCCAGAGATTTAAGGTCTATTAAGAGCAAATTTAAGAAAAACCTTTTGAACCCTTTCAATCCTATTAATTAAGCTTGTATGGTATGGCCTCCAGATAAAAGAAGCATAATTAATAATTTAGAACCACCAAAAGATGTGAATAACAATTTAAGTGTATAGGGATCAGAGAACATTGAACTCTGACGCCTGACAAAACCAAGACCAGCATAAGATTTTGAAATGATGTGGCTGATATGACTATTGAAAGAGAAATTAGAGCTGAAAATAACACCAAGGTCTTTGATTTCTTGAACTTTTGAAGTTGATTTTGAGTAATTGCATAAGACGTCGAGACAATACTGCGACTTTTGGAAAAAGTAACTTGAAAGCATTTTTAATATTTAGAGAAAGGCGAGAGCTGAGACACCAACTATGTATGTATTAATTATTTTAATCACTGCAAAAATTTTCAAAATCGTCAGCATACAGTAAAAATCTCTCAAATGAAAAACAAGAACTCACATCATTTATAAATAATACAAATAGTAAAGGACCTAAGATGCTTCCTTGAGGAACCCCCAAAGAGGCAATGAAAAAATCCGAAGAACAACCATTAACAGAGACCATACTGCGCCTATTCGACAAATAAGATTTAAGCCATTGCAAAAAATACTGAGTGGAAACCCAAAGAGGCTAGCTTACTGAGCAACAACCTATGTGAAACTCTATCAAATGCTTTAGCAAGATCAGTGTAAATGCAGTCGACTTGGAAACCGTCCGAGAGAGCTGCGATACAATACTCACTAAAGACGCCGAGATTAGTAATCGTAGATCGGTTGGAGACGAAACCATGTTGATTGGGTGAGATTAGACTTTTTGCAGCGAAATACATTTTCTCCTTGACGATGGCTTCAAAAAGTTTAGAAATTGTTGAAAGTTTCGAAATGGCTTTGTAATTACAGACATCACTTTTGTTACCACTTTTAAGAATAGGGGTAATGGAAGTCAATTTCCATTCATCAAAAAAAAATACCAGAGGCTAGAGACCTATTGAAAACAATTTTTAAAGGAAAGATCAAAGCAGGGCACTTCTTTATTAAGTTTGAAGAGAGCCCATCAATATCTACTTTTGCAGACACTGACAGATTTAAAATGCCATTAGCAATATCGTCAGACGAAAGTCTAAGGGAGCCAAAATTAGTAGAACTCACACTAGCAGAAAAACTAGAATCCACAGTAAGGTTATCGTCTACAAAATTAGAACTAAAAAATTCAGCAAATAGATTAGCAACTTCTGCTGGGGTGAAGGTATATTTGTCTTCAACAAATACAGCTGAGGGACTACTAGAGTTGTTCTTTTTCGACTTAATAAAAAGCCAGAACTACTTCGGATCTGCTTTGATATTGGGATTCAATGCCTAATATATAATTTCTATAAAGGAATTTATTCAAGCAGTTAAACTTTTTAAGATGCATCTGATAAGTTTCAAAGAAAAACTGACTTCCAGAGGCCTTAAACTTATTATAAAATTAGTTTCTAAGATTCTTAAATTTTTTCAAGTCAATATTATACCACGGTAATTTATACGGTCTTTTTCTAATTATTGGAATGAATTTAGCACAAAAATCTGAAATTACAGTTTTGAAAGTAGCAAAGCACTTAGTAACATCGGGGCAAGAGAGTAAGTTATCGCAATTTAAATCACCCAGTAGGCTATCCAACTAGGGATAATCGCAGGCTGCATAATTAAACATATGTTTGTCATCAGCAATGAAAGACGGGAATACATAAAATTCAAATTTAAGTAACAAAGGAACATGATGCATATCATATGGTGTGATCGGATTGTGGCAAACTTCAATGTTACACTTAATGGGGTCACTAATAAATATGAGGTCAAGAATTCTTAGTCTTATTTGCATCTCTGTCCTTCCTAAAGATATTATAAATGTTAGAATCAAAAAACTCCTCATCAAAGAAATCCGCATTTAGCCATGACTCGACAATAACAAAAACATCGAAATCCATTTGCGAGCTAATAGAACGAACCGCTTCTGATTTAGTTCGAAGGCCAGAAATATCCTGAAAATAAACATTCAAAGAGCTATAATTAAATTTCTGTCTATTACCATTTAAATATGCGTTACAACTAGACTTATTAGTATCCAGTACAACGGGATCAGGCGCATCCAAAGAGGATATATGAACTAATTCGGATGAGTTTGTTTTGACACTCTGTGAAAAAAACGGAACGGCCGAACCGAAACATTGGATGGCCACATCTCTGGTCTCATTAGATTATCGCAATTGACCTCGCTGACGCCAAGCTTAAAATTGACATAGGATAGAGAATCCAGTCTCGACTCTTTTTTGACTAACTTGTAGCAAGATATTTTCCGCTTATCAATGCCTGCGTGTCTCACCACATAATCCACAATATTGTCACAGGAGACTGTTGGTACGAAAGATGAAAGGTGGATCCACTTAAAGCGGGAAGCAACACCAAGATCACTACAATAATTTGACCCCACCACACGAGTTCGCTTTTGGATGTGCTTTTTTCTTTTACTCACAGCTGTAAGCCAAACAGGGCTGCGGGTGGGAGAAAGTGGAATAGGTACTACCGCGCCCGTAGCGCTAACAGCAACGACATCACCAGATTCAGCACTAGTACCACCAGT
Organism: Rhagoletis pomonella; assembly: GCF_013731165.1. Classification (NCBI taxonomy): domain Eukaryota; kingdom Metazoa; phylum Arthropoda; class Insecta; order Diptera; family Tephritidae; genus Rhagoletis; species Rhagoletis pomonella. Next base: position 22,629 of record NW_023460118.1, read on the forward strand.
CGGCATATGTTGTGAAACAGGTGGCAAATCAGCAGAAGAAATATTGTCCACATTAACAGGAGCGAGTAAAGATGTATTAGCAGCAACAGCAGTGTTAGCAGTTACACGGGGTTGACCGTTTCGTGGTGGTAGTAGTTGCAGCAAGTAAATTGTCAGTGCAACCTGCGACTGTATTTGTGTTTATGAGGGCGCCAGCTTGACGTACAGTTTTAGAGCCACTCGAACTACCGATTCCGCCAGAATCCACATTGCGAGCGGGAGAGATGACATTAACACTGAGTCGATGTACTCTCAGAAAAGTCACTTGGCGCACCAAACGAATGCGGGATAGCGGAAGCCTCAACAACCACAGGCGAGGAACAGTAATTATTGTGGTTGTACGAAGCACAATATAACCAGTAAACAACCTTGGGTGAATTTGGCGACTGCGTTCCCCGGGGATGTATATGTCAGGGATGAAATTATTGGTTAGGTTCAGAAGGTGCAGAAGTTGAGCGCAGCCGTTGCTAAAAAAATCAATGATCGTAATGCGTCTTCTGAACGGCTTGATACATTAGCTGTCAAATTCAAAACACACAACACGTTGTCTCAAAGGATCAGAAAAATTTTACGATCATCTCACACGCAACTGTTCAGTTGATCAGAAGTACAAAACAACGCGTTCAGAAGGCGCAATCGCAACAGTTACTGAGCTGTTGCGCCTTCTGAACGTGCCCATTGGTACACACGCTTTCTAAGCACGCAGGGTTGCTTTTTAGAAACAAAAAATAATTAACAAACAGTTTCAAAAAGTATAATGCAAAACGAAATTTATTGAATATTATTGAATTCCACATAAAATGGTATACAACATCCGATGAGGCGGCTCTTGGAGTGTTTGAGAGAAATATTTTGCGGAAGATTTACGGGCCTTTGAGCGTTGGCGACGGCGAGTACCGCAGACGATGGAACGATGATCTGTATGAGCTTTACTACGATATGGACATAGTGCAGCGAATTAAAATACAGCGGCTCCGCTGGCTTGGTCATGTCGTTCGAATGGACACCGACGCTCCAGCTCTGAAGGTATTCAACTCGGAACCCGCTGGTGGTAGCAGAGGAAGAGGGAGGCCCCCACTGCGATGGAAAGATCAGGTGGAGAAGGACTTGGCTTCACTTGGCGTTTCCAACTGGCGTCAGTTGGCACAGAGGAGAAACGACTGGCGTGCTTTGCTGAACTCGGCCAAAATCGCTTAGGCGGGAACAGCGCCAAAAAAGAAGAAGAAGAAGAAAATGGTATACATAAATTACTCCTTTTTTAAACGATTTAAATAAAACGCATTTCATAACCTTATTTGCGCAAAACGCCTGTGCCAATTGATAGAAAAGTACTCCGGATTGCAAATTTTTGACAGCTATGAGGTGAATGAAAATTTTCAACCCGCTGGTGAAAAGTTTTACAGCAAGAATTACACCATGGAAGTTTTCTACTAATTGACATGAAATTGGTATCTTAACGCTCGGAGCGCCGCCACTGAGGGCCTTTGCCAACTGATAAAAAAGAGAAACGAAATGAAAGACCAAAAAAAATTTTGAGATCTGAGAACCACCCAAAATTTTGACAGCTTGTTAATATGTATACACTTAAAGTTGTTGGCGGTAATAAAGAGTCAAAATCAAAATTTAGTCTGGAAAAGAACAAAAATCGCACGTTAGTTGTCAGTTATAAAATAAATCAAATTTATTTGCGAATATTTGTTAGTTCTATTTATTGAAAGGCAACCACGCGGAAAAGCTTGTGTTATTTATATTGATAACAGAACCTGGCAGCTCGCACGTTGCTTAAATTCTCAAGTAACATCAAATCCACAAATGAATACACTGCTTGTATTACCATCAATATCGCCATGTATAAACTTTAACAAAATACAAAAATAGAGCTTTCGCACGAGCGTTTGTTTGGTTTTTCAACACCACTTATAATTTTCTTTCAATAAAATCACGATTTGTCAAATATTTAAATTTATTTATCTAGTAATAATGCAGCACACAACCCTGAAAAAGTCTGAGGAAGGCCATTAAATAGCAGCACACAACCCAGTGCCTTCCTCAAGGGTGAATATAGCTACAACAACAACACAAAAAGGTTGGCTACTGTCTATACTGTGGTACGAAGCACTAGCACCTAACTCTGCAGCCAGCAAACCCACATTAACAGCATTTAAATTACTTGCATTCAATTTATTGTTGGTGGAATGCAAAGACAAAATTAGATTTTTTAATGCATCAAATTGATTAGAAAGATCTTTGAATTTGGCATCAAAAGCGTTAGACATTAACTCAATACAACGCTTTTGGGTCAGCATAACCGCGTCGCGAACTTTGCAAAGTTTCTCCGGCATGACAACACAGTCTTCACAGAGGTAAATTTTTTTAACCAAATTCATATCGTATTCAGATATGCCCTTACAACACGCACGATGGAGTATTTTTTTGCAAAAACCATTACACGGCACTAAATCGCTTCAGATCTCGAAAACGCTTTACTAGATTTGCCACAGCAATTGCCTATAACGAAAGAATAAATAAAATATCAGAGCGAAAAGAAAACACGTCTGCACACAACGAGTGATCTCGAACTGATGCCGATAGCATTACAAAGAATAGCTGTGCAGAGCTGAGATAATTGTAGAGGAACAGTCAAGTTCTTTACTCGAGGTGATTTGGGGAACGTTAATTTTCAATACAGATATTTGAGTGCCTTATCTGTCATGAGACGAAAAAGGAATATACAATTTCTAGCTTTAAGATATTCAGAAATTTCGCAGCCAAGTATGCGCATTCTCCAAGCGGAAATATGCTCAAATTTTGCTAGCCCAAAGACATAGCGCGTGATTTGGTTAAATACTACATCTATTTTGTGAGCTGATTGGGAATCTAACCTGCTGTAGGCTACCTCAGAATAACAGACAATTCGCATTGTAAGTTGGATTGCGAGTTTACGTCTTGTTGTTGTAGCGGCTACTAAGCCCCGCTCGGTTCGGTTCATCCGTCAACGTTGTTGTCCGTTTCAGCCCAGGAAGTCTGCGACTTCAACAGGGTCTGTCCATAGGGACAGGGGCGTCAGCTGGGTGGGGTTCTCAGGGCGAATTTACGTCTAATTTCAATCGGTGTGAATGGAGCAGACATTCGTAAATTCCTTCAAGTATTAAACACTTACAGTTGAACTCACATGGTCAATGCAGGTAAGTCCGGTGTTGATAATAAACCCAAGCTTAGTTACTTTTGATACAAATTTAATAGGTTTACCACCTATTTGTAACGATAGAATAGTTGCTAGGTTAAGACGATTCTTACAAATAGGTGAAATAAAACACTTGTCTCAATTAAGACGAAGACCATTTAACAGTGCCCAGGACCTTATAGACATCAGTTCTCTGTTGAAGCTTGCGCACAGAGCAGCTGAGTTCTCAAAAGCACCTGACATATAGAGCTAGATATCGTCCGCATATGCATGCATATTGGCGTACATACAGGCCCGAAATTGTCATTAACGAACAAACTAAACAGTAGGACCACGGTTGACCCTTGTGGGACACCAGTGAACAAAGGCCTTAGTTCAGATATTTGAAATCCAACCTTGACACGCTGAGACCTCTCTTTCAGATAGCTACGCATCAGTTTTACTGCTGACTCTCCAAACCCAAAGTAGTTTTTTATGGGTCGATTAAGGATGGCAACGCAACCGCAGTTGGGTTGCCGATGGGCAACGCCACCGAAATGAAAATGTATATTATGAATAGCAACTATAGTTAAGCTCTATAAAGTTGAAGGTAATACAATTTTGAAGAACCAGCAACTAAAGCTTAGTGTAAATAACCTGAAGAAACAGTTGAAAAAAGAAATAAATTATCTCAATCAGAATTTATGAGGCAACCACAAAAATGCAGTCGCCAATATAGCAACTCCGGTGCCAGCTTACAGTTGCCAGTTGCCACCTGTAATACCATTTCAGCCACTGGCCATCCCACTAAAGTTCGGTTGCAAACCGTAATCGACCCATTAATTTCAGGCACATTAGTTCATGGCTAAATGAATCTAAGGCGTTAGAGAAGTCCAGCAAGCATAGTAAAGTTAAGTGGTTCTTGTCAAACAGTATTCTAATGTCATCAAGTATCTTTACCATTGCAGTAGAGCATCTGTTATGAGGTCTGAATCCGGGGTGAAATGGGGATATAAGGTTGAATTTACTGTCGGAATTATTTTTGGCTACAGGAAGCACAGTAGCAATCTTCCAGGCAGGAGGCTACAGAATAGGTCGTAAGGGGACAAGATGAAGGCGGAGAAGCAAAGACAACGCTAAGCGTTTCAGAGCTCAACGAGCATTCTGATTTCCACTGGAATGGACGCAGAGTGTTCTCAGATTTACATACAATACTTTATTGGGCAGGGAGGGATCTTGCTTATTCATAAAGAATTTAACCTTTTCACGTCTTATAACCGAGGTAGCTTCATTCCTTATTGTTTTGAAAACACTCCAGCTCTCATCCGTCTGCTTCTTTTCCATATGTTATAATATTTGTTGCGCTTTTTAAGCCGCATCATTAAACCAATGGCAGGACGAAGACCTGGCACAGGTTCGGGAAGGGATATGAGTGAGGAGCGAATTTAATATATTTTCGTTCAGGAAACGGAACTTCTCATTGACCGTGCTGAGACCCCAGCAATCAGACCAATTGACTTGCAAGAGGTCACTGAAAAGGTTGTAGACATCTAAGGAACGATAGTAAAAAAAGTTAAATACTGTAACGATTATCCTCGAAACCTTGAGGGATTTCCCAAATATACTCGGGCTCGTATCGCTGGATTGTTAAATAAATGCTCACGATGACCAAATTGTAGTACAATTAACTTTATTGTACAACAAACAATTTACAATACTCGCCAATACAGTAAAAACACTTTACAATACTTGTTAAAGCAATAACAACGCTTTACTAAACTTTTTAACACAATTAAACTTATAGCTTGCTTATTCGCAACTCACTTCTCTGCTCACTTTACTTGTAGCTTGCTGACTTGTAACTCCCTCACTTCGCTGTGGCGACGCCCTTATATACCTGCGCTCGTACTTATGGCAACTCTAGAACGTTCTGACGTTTATCGCTCATTCTTTTTCCCTCGCTGTTCGCAGTGTTCATCCAACTTGACGTTTCTCTTTGTGGAATATTCTACGTCATTCCTCGAACATTCTGCCTATTTCTCGTTGTTCGCTTCGCGTTGCCCCAGTATTAGTCACAATACATAGGTATTGTCGTCAGAGTGATCAAGCTTAACGTCAAAAGAACAAAATAACATGAAAAAAAAATATTATAGCTGAAGCGAAAGCGCGCTAAATCATCTTCGCAGGTTAATTTGATAGCGGGGTAGTTTCTGTCTTTTTCATTTCATACGTGTTGTTGGGGCTGTTATTTTGGTCCCCATAAAGGACTTAAGGGTTGCGAGAAACTGTGTTGCCGCATTCAGGGTGCTGTGCAGCATAACAACGTGGTGAAAAATTTTAACATCAGTTAAATGGCGAGAGAAATATTTTTATGCGATTTATAAATAAACATGAACGTAATAAAATATTTTATTCAATGCAACTAATTAGTGCTCTTTACAATTCGAAGTGATCTTAAAAATATAATTGTGATGAAATATGTACTTTATGAGTTATATGAAAACTATGTTATATGCAAAAACATATTCTGATTTACTTCAAGTAACTGGTGTAAAATGGATCTAACTTTAACAATAATACTTAATAATGCTTTTAATGTATGTTTTCACGAGAAGTTGCAGTTTTCTTCAATTGTCTCTAGCAGACTATACCCGTTAAAACTAAATAATTTCACAATTTCTACCCTATTATAGGTTTATATTTTAATAAAATGCTATCAATTACTGAAGAATATATAAACTCCGATCAAATTATAATACTGAATGCTTGAGAAACAATTATTTAAATCAAATGATCAATTGTGAACGCACTCGGAGCGTATATTGGAACACGGAGCGAACTATGCGTATTAAGACTAAACAATTTCTCATAAGCTTATGTTTTAATATAATATGATTAATTACTGAAGAATATATTAACTCCGATCAAACTATAGCATCAATTGTTTGACAAACTATTTAAATCAAATGATCAACAGTGAACGCGCTCGGAGCGAATTTTGGAACAATTCATAAAATATTTACAGAGGAAGTATATTATTTTGTAGAGATCGAAATGTATTTAACAAAGTGTGATTGAATTCGACATTGCTCTCAGAAGAACCATCCTATAAGGTCAAATTGAAAAAAATGTGTACGAATTTTCACCCCTATTGCGAATGTCGACTGGCAGTAGATAAACGACTATTAAGCGATTATCGATTATCGATGCTATAGTGAGTGTCGCTTAGTTGCTCAATTAACGACTGTGAATACTTTTTAATCGCTCATCCTTCTATTGCTTTTTCTTAGTCGTTGGAGTTTGCGTTTATAAAATTTACATAAGAAAGTGGTACTATAATGGATAAAAAGTAAGTCAATTGAACTGGAAGTTGTAAAAAATTGTGAAACATACATAAGTATGTGAATTGCAGATTAAAAATTGTAAGCAACAAAAGTCAACTTGCGCGGTTGGTCGAGCTGATACAGTAGAATGAGGACATAGGCAAAGGAATTTTGGGAAATAGTAGGGACGGAAGCTCCGCTTCTATTGTGAAAATTATATACAATATATTTTTTTGGGCATATAACTCCGGCTACGCCTTCCACAGCATTTTTGCGCAGAACCAACATCAAAGTTTACAAAAAACTGCATAATTTAATAATTAACTAGTGCTCGGAAATTTTTGTTTTACATTAAAGATTAATTCTTTCACTACACTTGTATGTTTAAGTTTTAATACCCAACATCATTGTACAAATAACTAAACCGTACCGTATTTCTTAAACTTCCATAAAGTTTATTAATGAGGAAAACAGCTTTTCCTGCAAATCCTGTAAAACCTAAAAACCGTGAAGCATCTGGAACGTAACTTCTATTCATATATTCACATATGTACATACACTTCATCTTCCAACTCCAAGGGATCCGACAAATTTCGTAATTCCCTCCTTGTTTTAGCCAACTCTACAAATCTATTAGCTTCCACATCATCTTCCTCATTACTAAACAATATTTCAACTGCATAAATTTTTTAAATTTTATAATAAAAGCAATTATTTTAAAAATGATGTAAATGAAACACTAATGAAACAAATGTAAACAAACAAACAGCTGTTTACAATTCAGTTAACCATTCACAATGGTACAAATTTGTATCGATCAAGTTACGCAATAGCAAAATAAAAGATGATCGACCCGATCGACAAATTTCTATTCTACTGCCAGTCGACACTCGCAATAGGGGCCTTTGAATCGTTTGTTTATATTTTTTTACATAATAGTACCTTAACAGAGAGCCGCACTGAGTTGTCAATAACACCTAGGGTTGTCATTATTTTCTCAGAAATAAATATAGTACACTGCAAATAAATATAGTATTTTTTTTAGAAAAAGTAAAAATGTTTTTTAAGTGTACATATTTTTTTTCTTTCTTATGCATTTCCTCTATAAAAAAATATATTTCTTTGAAAGTATCATATGCTTTATCGCTATCAATATTTAAATTAATATAAATCAAAAGTTAATTTTTTATGAGTGAGCTATTCGCTTTATTTCTCTCATCTCACCATTTCAAAATCTTAATAGAAAAAATGCTGTGAGTGCTGAAGTTGCAGGAATAGAGAGCATAAGCGAAATAATTTTAAGTAAATTTGGTAAATCTTTCTAAGTATTTTTGAAAATGTTGCCATTTTTGATCTGTGGACCTTTTGTTTCATAATTGAAGAAGTATAGTATTTTTGCATACTATATTTTTTTTCCAACAGTGTATAGTACGAAGACCCAAAAAATCGTACAATACTATATATTATAGTACGGTTGGCAACCCTAATAACACTTTGTTTAATACACCCATGATACAAATATTTAAAGGTAAAACCGCTTGCTCAATTCGTCGGCCATCATTTATTTTTTGAAGTTTCTCTACTCTATAAAATTAACATTTTTAGAGCAACTCAATCAAATGCCAAATAAAAGTAAAACAAAAAACAAAAATATGAAAATATTGATTTTTTTTTATTTGAGACTGAAAATGAGAATATTTGTAAGATCGAAAATTTGAAAACAGCGGTTTTACCTTCAAAGTTTTGTATCATGAATACACCTTGGTCGAGATATCATGAAAAAGTTTTCCTTTATTTATTTTTACTTAAAATCTTTAAAAATGTATCTTGATTTTTTTTTCTGTAGAATACGTATTTATTTTTTTAACGATTTAAAAAAAGGGAGGACCGTGGGGTCTACGTAACTAGACCGACCTGAATGTGCATTGAAGTCGGTTGAATTTTTTTTTGCTTAAAATTATTTGTTATTATTGAGATACAGTTTCGTTACTATTTAGAGATTTCTCGATATACTTGTTCACATTACTGTTATTTATTATCTATCTATATACATATATAATACGCGAAGGGATTTTTTGTGCAGCATAAAAGATCTGTATCGTTCGCCCGATTTTCAAAAATGAGATGTCAAATTAAAGGGCTTGGTCTGTAGATGTGCAATAAGGTTTTACTTTTTCGGAAAGAGTTTTTCAAATAATTTAATAATCACTGCCATCATCCCCACACAGTTCGTTCGATTTTCAAAAGTGAGATGCCAAATCAAAGGTCTCTGGCTGTAAGTGTGCAAAAGGTTTAACTTTTTCGAAAAGAGTTGCAAATTTTAAAAAATTGAGTTCAAATAATTTAAAAAGCTAAACCAATTATTACAAAATGGGCATAAATGGAAATAGTTTTCAAAATCTTTGTTTCTTAACTTAACTTTATGAGGGTTGCCACCTGTTAAAAAAATCAAATTCAATTTGATTATTGACTGTATGGGTGCTAGACGATAAAGTTTAAGTACGTAGTAGTTTGTAAACATTTTGAAGAGGGTTGCCACCTGTTTGAAAAGTCTAATTTATATGAAGTATTAAAATATGGACGTCAAGCGAATGAATCTTAAGAAATCTTTAGTTTGAACGTTTAGAATATTTTTAAAGTGTTTGAAGAGGGCTGCCACCTGTTTAAAAATTTAATTCAAATTATTTAAATAGTTAAATCAATTTTACCATTTGGGTACCAATCGCAGTAGTTTTGAAAATACTTTATTTCTTAACGGCGTGTAGGAGGGTTGCCACATATTTAAACAATCAAATTCAATTTGAATTAAGGCAATGGGGTATATATAATCTATATATATAATACGCGAAGGCATTTTTTGTGCAGCATAAAATGGGGTGCCAAATTAAAGCGTTTGGCGGCCTGTAGATGTGCAAACTGTTTTTATTTTTTGAAAGGAGTGGCCTTCTGTTAAATAATTAAACTGAAGCTATTTACAAATCAATGCCCTCAGATCCGCACCGTCCGCTCGATTTTCAAAAGTGAGGTACCAAATTAAAGGGCTTAGGGTGTGGCTGTTCAAGAAGGTTTTACTTTTTCGAAAAAAGTTGCCACCTGTTAAAAAATTAAGCTCAAATTAATTAAAAAGGTAAATCAATTATTAAATATGGGTATCAATCGAAATGGTTTTGAAAAGGCTTTATAACTGAACTACGTATAGGAGGGTTGCCACATGTTTAAAAAAATTTAATTCAATTTTAATTAAAGGAATTTGGTAATTGAATAAGCTATCGCTATATGGGTGTCAGAAAAAGAGGTTTAAGAAGGCCGCTGTGGTGTAGTGGTAAGCAGTACGCGCTTCCACTCATCAGCACCTGGGTTCAAACCCTGGTCAAAGCAATATCGCAAAAAATATAGAAAAAGGTTTCTTCTTAACAGCGGTCGTCACTCGGCAGGCAATGGCAAACCTCCGAGTGTATTTCTGCCATGAAAAACGGCTTCTCATAAAAATACAACCGCCGTTCGGAGTCGGCGTAAAACTGTAGGTCCCTTCGCTTTGTGTGACAACCTCAAGGCGCACACCACAAATCGGAGGAGAAGCTCGGCCAAACACTAACATATGTGTTATTAGTTTGGAAATATTTTGAATAGGGTTGCCACCTATTTGAGAAGTCGAATTGAACTATTTTATACCCAAGTTATATGAAATATTAACGATGGATGTCAAATTAAAGAGCTTCAAGAAATACTTAGTTTGGTAATTTAGAACATTTTTAATGTGTTTGAGGGTTGCTCCAGTTTAAAGAGCTAAATTAAAATTATTTAATAAGATAAATGAATTACCAAACGATGGTTATCAATGGAAATGGATTTAAAATCCTTTATTTAAGAACTATATTTAGGAGGGTTACCACGTGTTTAAAAAATAAATTTCCACTTAATTCATCGGTTACTTGAAATATTTATAACAATGTCAGACGAAAAATTTATTTATATTTAAGGAAATTTAAGTTCGAAAATTATTTTTAAGAGGGTTGCCGCCTGTTTTGAAAGTGCTATTTCGTTGAATTATACTTAAGATACATGAAATTTTAAAATATGGTTATCAAAAGAACGAGTGTTAAGAAATCTTTAAATTGAACATATGTTTTTTTTTGTTGAAAAAATTAAGCTCATATTATTTAATAAGTTAAATGGATTGTCAAGAGATGGCTATCAATCGAAATGGGTTTGAAAATAGTTTATTTCTAAACTGTATTTAGGAGAGTTGCCATGTGCTTAAAAAAACTAAATTCAACTTAATTCATCAGTTAAACGAAAGAGTTTTAAGAAAACTATAGGCTGATAATACTTTTAATTAGAGTTGCCATCTTTTTTTTTCTTTTTTTTTTAAGGTCATCACATCTGCAACGTTATTTCGAATTTCCAAAATGAGAAGTCAAATTAAAGAACTGGGATTCTACCAAGATGTAGGTTTTATTTTTTGAAGTTACATGAAAACCGACACCATTCGAGACCTCTCGTCGCTCAGAAATGGTTTAAATTAATCATTACGAATATTTTTAGAAGTTTTTGAATAGGGTTTCACCTGTTTAAAAAATTTAATTAAATATTGGCGTTTTGACGCCAAGCGGGTTCACTAGTTTTTCTTATTAGTCATTTATAGGTTTAGGACTTACTGTGGGTGCTTTAAGATTAATTTCGTAAATATGTACATACTAGCAGACCCGGCGAACTTCGTCCCGCCCAAAATTTTTATATATTTTATTGAAACTTTTTGGTCCAACATTTTCACCAACAATTCACGTTTACGATTTTCATTGGCACATTTGTCTGCTAAGATTAAGGTTTGGTGGTCATTTGCCGCTTTAAATAACCTAAGGAAAGTGTTATATCCGTTCTTGAAATTCTCCAGTTGTGCGGCATTTCATAGCACGGTTATTCGCAAAGCGAAATCAATTTTTTCCTCTTCACTCCCTGGCGGCAACAATGACCCGGTTCTATAGTGAATGTCCTAGAAGCTTTACAGTATAGTAGGTGGCAATTTCAAAATGGATGCGAATCATTGTTCTACAGAAATGCAATATACATATACTTATTTCAGAAGAAATACCTTAAAAGTTTGAACGCATAATAATATTGGAAAATCACATCCATTGGGCCAATTGCAGCGCAGGAGCGTGCGATATACTCAATGGTGCAACAGGTCGATTTAATCTGACCTTCACGGTCCCTTTTCTCACTTGGCTATTTTTAGTAATAGCTCGACTTCAGCACCACTTGGCAGCAAGTTTTTGCAATAGTATTGCATACATATTTAAAACATTAGCCAAATCGGATCATAAATAAGATTTTTGGTAATAACTCAACTACAGCGCCAACTGTCGGATTAAATTGTGAAACTAAACCATCCAGAGACCCACTCAAATACACAAGTTTCGTTAAAATCCGTACAACCATTTAGGAGGATTTCACTCACAAACACACCTACAGAAGAATAAAAAAATTCATTCAAAGATAGCTAAAGCTCGGTACGTTTGTAGGCCTCACACCCCTTTTCAAATAGCCCAAATTTTCTCCATGAGTATGGGCTTCATTTCAACTATATACATATCTCCATACGAAGTTCCAGTACTGTACCATGAATACTTTCAGAGATATGCAGTATAAAAATTCGATTTATATGGGAGGTGCCACGCCCCTCTTTCCAACAGCTGCCCTCTTTCTTCATGAGTATGCGATTGATTTCGTATATCTCCATACCAAGTTCCAGAACTCTACCATGAACACTTCCAAAGATAGGCAGTATGAAAAATTCGGTTTGTATGGAAGATGCCACGCCCCCTTTTCCAACAGTTAAAATTTTTCTCCAAGAGTATGCGATTTATTTCGTACATATCCATACAAAACTCTAGAACTCTACCAAAAAATTTCCAGAGATAAGCAGTATGATAAATTCGGTTTGTATGGGAGATGTCACACCCCTTTTTACAATAGCTAAAATTTTTCTCCAAGGGTATGCGATTGATTTCGTATATCTCCATACCAATTTCCAAAACTCTACCATGCACACTTTCAGAGATATGTAGCATGAGAAATTCGGTTTGTATGGGAAGTGCCACGCCCCCTTTACATATAGATTTTTTTCAGCCTAAAATCATCCTTGGGACACGTGCGGCAGGTGGCAGTTTCAAAAAAATCGGTTCAGCCGCTCTCGAGCCTTGCAAAAACTAACAAACGGCTTTCTAAATATATATTAGTTTAGATATATTATATATTATAACTATATTTTGACAGTATCCCTTGTTTCTGATTGGCGCAAAAAAATCTTGCCTAGTGACGAATTCGCCCCTTGATATGGTCGTTACTTAAAGCTTTTTATATTCGAAATTGCATGAAAATTGGAAAACAGGAATCTATAAGCTTATCCAGGCAAAAATCTACCTACGTACCGAATTTTAAGCAAATCGGACCATAAATGCGATTTTTTGGAATAGATCGGTCCCTGGTCCACTTCTCGGAAAAAATTTATCACATATGCTAATACATGCTAAAAAGCTACCTGCGCACCGAATTTTAAGCAAATCGGACCATAAATTCGATTTTTTCGAATAGATCGGTCCCTGGACCACTTCCCGGAAAAAATGGGTCATATATGCTAATATATGCTAAAAAGCTGCTTACGTACTAAATTTTAAGCAAATCGGACTATAATAAGATTTTTTCGAATAGACCGGTCCCTGGTCCACCTGCCCGAAAAAAAGTAAAATTTTTTTAGCCTAAAACATGGTGGTTACCAAATTTCATGAAAATCGGATCAGCCGTTCGCGAGATTACCTGTTACAAAAAAAGGGACTTCTCTTTATATAATTAGTATAGATATAGATAAAAACAATTGCGATGTTTTATTTTGCTTTAAATTATCAATTTTATTCGTTAAATTTTTTATGTTTGATAGTTTTGGGAACCTTTTTTGGTTCTGTTGTATTCTTTTATTGCATGCCTTAAACTTTTTTTACTTTAAGTTATAATGTTGAAGATATGCCTTCTGCCTTTGTCAAGCACTTTAGCTAGGTGCGAGAAATTTAGCATATGCGCGTAAGAGCATAGAGTAGGTATACGGCTGCGCTGCTGCGATTCTCCTACATCTTATAAAAGGCGAAAACATATTGGTGGCTATCACGGAATCCATCGTAGTCCGATTTTTCATAAAATCTACGAAAAAGCGATCACAGAATCTGAACTGCTGTGAACGTGTGTATTCAAAGCAGGCAAATAGAATTTTCGTAGATTTCACGAAAAATTGGCCTACGATGGATTCTATGATAGCCTTGATTAGTTCGTGCGATTATGACTTATGGATCGATTATGGATGGGAACGCAACCTCAGTTGGGTTGCCGATGGACAGCGCCACTGAAATGAAAATGTTTTTTTATTATGAATAGCAATAATTAAGTTTCATAAAGTTCAAGGTGATACAAATTAAAAAAAAAAGTTGAAAAAAGAAAAAGTATCTCAATCAAAATTTCCCGGCAGCCACAAAAATGCAGTTAGCAATATAGCAACTCAGTTAGTGATGGGCGAGTCCGATATGTTTAAACGATCGAGAGAATCGCCATTGTTGTAAAATTACCATCGAGTCAATAATCGACTCGCTGCCCGACTGTACAATCGAGATGTTTTTCGATACTTTCTAGTCGACTGACTTATCACCGACGAGATCGTGTGAACTCAATTGGTAGCTTTCGTAGCATTGTGCACGTGTGTATTAAGTATTTTTTTTTAAATTGATAATACTGGAAGTGTAGATATTCCAGCGTTATTTTAAATATACACATATACATATTTACATATCGCATGCAAATTTAAATATTAAAAATATTATTCTGAAGTTCAAATTTATACTGATTAAGAAATTGTTGGGTATGCGGGCTAGGAAAAATTTACTGAAAATAACGTTTTTGTGTTTAATTACTGTTCGTAACATTAAGCACTTAAGCATTGGACTGCATACCCGAAAACCACACTTGATAAAAAACAACAACAACAGTCGGTAAAATGAAACTTGATTAAAACACGTCGTTTTATGTCTTCTTTATAAAGTAGAAATTAAAAACAATCCCTAGAAGCCTGTACTCCCCATATTTACTATTATTGATCTTATTTATTTGCTGTTTGCAGAAGGAAAAAATAAGGAAAATGAAATCGTATTGCATGCGTCAATATGTTGTACTATTTACTCATAGGCCGATTCTGAGCAGAAACTACCCAGGAGTTTTTTCTCTTTTCCCTTTGCTCCTATCATGAATAAAAATTTCCTTTGGAGTTTTTATTTTAAATAGCGGAGTTGAGGTGTCAAAAAAGTATCAAACAACTTTTTCGAAGTTCGAACTTCCTCCCACATTTTTATTTATTTATTTATTTATTTATTAAGCCAATCAGAATAGAAAATCTTACAGGCTAAGTAGAAATATGTGATAACAGTAGGCAAATTACTAGTATACATAAATGGCTCACTTATAAAGAGGGTTTATTGTATTTAAAAAGCACTCTTTTGAACAAGAAAAATCTATTTCCAAATAATTAGTAATTCTATTAAACTCAATCAAGGATCTAGTAATAGGAGCATTGATTGCATAAAGAGCTTTGAACAGACGAACGTTGAAGAACTCAGAGTTCCTAAGGGCTCTGGCAGGAATATTTATGAAAATCCTCTCCAGGAGCATGGGGCAGTCAGTAGCACCACGAAAAACGTCAAAAATAAACGACAGCGACAAAATTATTCTCCTGTTCTGCAGTGACTTTAAGTTGATCAATAGGCATCTAGACTCATAAGTCGGAATGGGTTCAGAAAAGCGTAAGCTGCGCAAAGCAAAATATAAAAATACTTTCTGAATCCGTTCGATTCTTGCAATATGGCACTGATAATAAGGCGACCAAATAAAACAAGCGTACTCAAGTTTAGAGCGCACAAACGCGGTGTATAAAAGCTTTAGCGTATAAGGGTCAGTGAACTCTGAGCTATGACGTCTAACAAAAGCAAGCATGGCATACGATTTCGAAATGCAAAGGTTAATATGTTTTGCGAAAGTAAATTTGGAGTCAAAAGTTACCCCCAGATCTTTTATTTCACTAACCCTTGTAAGGGGCGAGTTAGATAAATGGTATGAGGTTTCAATGACGTTAACGCGTTTTGAAAAAGTAATCTGAAAACATTTTTTTAAATTAAGAGTTAACCGATTGCTATTACACCATGTACTTAAATTATCCAAATCGAATTGCATCAGTTCAGAGTCATGGTGACTGTAAATGGGTGAATAAATTTTTAAATCATCCGCATATAGTAAAAATTTTACTGTAGAAAAACAGGAGCGAATGTCATTAATAAACAATAAGAAGAAAAGTGGACCTAAGATGCTTCCCTGTGGAACACCAGAGCAGGCAACGAAAGGAGAAGACCTGACATTGTCCACAATGACCCTGCAACTGCGATTACGTAGGTACGATTCAATCCAGTTTAGAAACACTGAGTGGAAACCCATACAGGCAAGCTTATTGACCAGGACTACATGGGAAACCCGATCAAATGCTTTAGAAAAGTCCGTATATACTGTGTCAACCTGACATCCAGACTGAAAAGCTGCGATGCAGTCATCAGAAAAAATAGCTAGGTTAGTCACAGTTGAGCGTCCCGGAAGAAAGCCATGTTGCTCTGGGCATACCATATTCTTAACGAAAAATATTAATTTTTCCTGGATGATGCATTCAAAAAGCTTTGACGTGGCGGAAAGTTTTGAAATGGGTCTGTAATTGCTAATGTCATTTTTATTGCCACTCTTGAAAATAGGTGTAACAAAAGCCACTTTCCACGGATCAATGAAAGTGCCCGAGGACAGGGAACTATTAAATATTAATAAGAGAGGATAAACAAGAGCTTCGCACTGCTTAAACAAAATTGCAGACAGACCATCAACATCGGTATTTGATGACTGTTTAAGTCGAGAGATGCCACTAACGATATCTTCGGAAGAAAGTTCAAGATTTCCAAAATCAATTGATGGTTGTATGTTGAAACGAATGTCCTCACCGTTATCAGAGTCAGACGCGAAGTTGGCCATGAAAAACTCAGCGAACAGATCTGCCGCATCAGCAGGAGAATCAACAGCTTTGTCGCCAAGGAAGAGAGAGGACGGAATATTCGACACAGACTTTTTTGACTTAACAAAATTCCAAAACGATTTTGGATTTGTTTTTAAGTTTTCTTCAAAACTTAAAATGTAATTTCTGTGCAAAAATTTATCTAGACAAGCGAACTTCTTTTCAAACTCTTTATACTTTTCGAAGAACACCATATTTTTACTATTTTTAAACTTGCGGAAAAACTTATTCCTCAGATTTCGAATTTTCGTCAGGGCTGCATTATGCCAGGGAACTTTGTACTTCTTTTTTGAAACCAAAGGAATAGACTGTTTACAAATATCCACAACAGTTGTTCTAAATTTCTCGAAAGAACTGTTAGTGTCTAAGTTGTAAAACAAGCTATCCCAGTTAATTTCTAGAAATAGATTGTTCAAGTCAAAAAAGTTGCAACGCTTAAAATTAAAAGAAAGATATGATGTATCGTTTTTAACTTTGGCAAATTTATAAAATTCAAAAGTTATGACTAACGGAACATGATGCATGTCAGACTTCGTCACAGGTGAATCGCATTTTAGCAATGTGTAGTTTAAATTATTACTTAAAAATACTAAATCTAAGGTGCGACCAAGTAGATTTGGGTAACAATTAATTTGCCCTAAATCAATGCTTAAAAAGCTATCTATTAAATATATTTCATTCAGGCTAGTAACATCACTCGCTATTAATGAAGAACTGGAAGTATTCCGAGACCAATTTATGTTAGGAAGGTTGAAATCGCCTAGCACGCAAAGATGGTCGCCTCCTAATTTGTTCAGAGCCAATGCAACGATGTTGTCGACATGCGCTGTATATAGGTCATGGCTACTGTTGGGCGGAATATACGAAGCACAAAGAAAAATTGATTTTGAGGTGCCTCGGATAAGAACACAAAGTTGATCAAGCAGCGCATCATTATTATTAAGTGCAACCTCAGAAGCGTGATGTTTGCAGTGCACTGCGATGAGAACTCCACCTCCTCTAGCACATCCAGTGAGGTTGGCATTTCTATCCTTGCGGAAGACATTATAAAGCTTGGGGTCGAAGAACTCCTCGCTATTAAAGTTCTCATTTAACCACGTCTCAATGATAACGAAGACATCATAATCCTGATGTGAACTGAATAGCCGCAAGAGCTGGGATTTTGTTCTAACACCAGCCATGTTTTGCATGTAAATTTTTAGGCCACTGATTGTTCCACCGGGCCCAACCGATTGCCGTTGGACATCGGTTGGACCTCGTCGTTTTTTGACCCAAATTTAAATGGCCTCACAGCTATATTTGTAGGCCATAGCTCTGGCACCAATAGCTTTTGAAGTGAGCTGGCTTCAACACCCAGCTTAAAGTTAATATAACGCAGAGATTTGGGATCCACGCCAGCCTTTACCAATGGAATACAGACGATAGAGTTTTCGTCTATCCCGGTATGTTGAGAAATGTGCGATGTTAATTTTTCGGATGTAACCGAAGCAGAGAAAGGCGAGATATGCAACCACTTCCTTTTCGTAACAGCACTTAAATCACCATGAATTGCCGACCCAACAACTAAAGGTTGCGCTAGTAAAGGCAAATTAAGTTGTTTACCATTATTTGGGGCGGGTCTAATGTTGGTATTTGCAATTGCAGCATTATTGTTGCTTTCAGCACTATCCGGATTTGAGCTAGTACCTGCTTCAGCATTATCATTGTTGGGAGCGCGTTCTCGGTTGAATTGGTTTTTATTATTATTTCTTCGTTTGTTCTTTTTTTTTATTTTGCACTCTTTTCCATTCGTTTTGGTTACCAACAACTGCAGGAGGGTTGTCAACAATAACCGAAGTAGGCGAAGAAAATTGAGAGGCAGGGGCGTTAGGAATTGGCGTCGCAGTTGAAATGTTAGCAGCAGCATCGTTGGGCAGCATTATTGCCGGTAGATGAGTAGCTGTACCAGCTGATATAATAACAGCATTAGCATCGACGTTGACAGAGCCAGTATCAGTTGAAGTGCTAGCAGCAGCATCATAATTAGAAGAGGGTAGAAGAGTAGCGGATGCAGTCTCAATCTGATTGTAAAGTCTCCCGGCCTCTTTAGCGGCGCCATCGGCAGAGCCATTAGCGCCCGTTGACATGCAAGAAGAGGCTGGGTGCATAGATGAAGAGAAGTTGTATTTGTTTACACTGCACAGTTTCTCAAATTGTGTGAGCAAATGAGACAGAATGGAATTGTTGTCATTGAGCTTACACTGCACGTCACGAACCTCAGCTTGAAGGGAATCGGTTTTTTGTCGTAAGCACTCATTATCTTCATGCAAAACATTCAAAGCAGAGAGAAGATTAGAGTTAAGTAATTTCAACTCAGCAAAATTGTCATTAGCAGTGTGGGAATTAGACACTTGCACTTGAGTGGCTTGTTGTTGTTGTAACGAAGAATTATTCGAAGTCATAGACTCGTCTTGTTGATCAGCAGCACACAAACCACAAATGTAGATATTGTCAGCATTATTTAGGTTATTTAAGTCGGCAGGCAGACTACCAACAACACAACTCAAGGGAAAATTTCTCTGCACTGATCACATTGCACTGAAGTTTGGGCGCGCTCAACTCTATGGCCACAAAAACAGGGCATAATGTAGCAAATATTAGAAAATGATAAGCACAGGAAAAGAAAAACAGAGTCAATGTCTATAACACAATTTTAATTTTAATTTTAATTGTTGTGCGACAAAAAATAAAAGCTCGAATTTAAGAAAAACTTAGAGCGCAGCAAAAACACGTCTGTTCACGACAAACTCTCTCTCTCGATATGCTATTCCCTGGAAGTTAGTTATTAGAAGATTTCTTTCTCGGGAGGAACAAATTCTCGGAGAACAAAATTTCCGGGAGTATTCAGAATTGGGCTGTTAAAAATGAGCCGTATCAGGGAAAACGGGCAGACGCTACCTGCCTCCCTTTGATTGTGGAATAAAAACACATTGTGAAGATACTGTTTAGGCGCGTCTGCTAACATCAGGCGCCTAAATACATGCTATGTACTGCTGCATGTGCACAAATTTCCTTTATGCAATTTAGGAAATTTTTGCACATGCACTTCTCA
>NW_023460119.1:0-2101 GCF_013731165.1 Rhagoletis pomonella
AGTCCGATTTCGCCCATTTTCAATACCAACCTACCTTGGATTAAGGGAAACCTACATACCAAATTTCGTTGAGATATCTCAATTTTTGCTCGAGTTATCGTGTACACGGACGGACGGACAGACGGACGGACAGACAGACATGGCTTAATCGATTTCTTTTTTCATCCTGATCATTTATGTATACATTTGTCTATATCTATCTCGATTCGTTTTGGCTGTTACAAACAACCGTTATGTGAACAAAATTAATATACCCTTGTGCACAAGTGCGCTCGGGTATAAAAATGTTTAAACTATAGGACTAACAACAACAGCAACACCCTCTTACAACTGTAAGAACAAACAAACAGCGAAGTAAATCGCAACAACAGCGAAAAGCAAAAATATAAAGCAGAGGAAAAAAATAATAAACAACAACATTGAGCAAGCAACAACAATCACAAGTTATAAGAGATATCTGGCTAGCGGTCAAATACTTTCATTATGCAGTGAGTAAAGCTTGGAGGAATTACTTGGGATAAATTTTAACATGCATACTTACATATGTAAAAGCTTTTTGTACATTTATGTATTTTTGTTTTTAACCTTTAACAGGGGAAATTTATTTGGGGTATTTTGTATCATTTTTTTAAGCTTTTAATTCATACTACTATACATATGTATATATAAACACAACATGGAGGCAATAGATATAAGCAGAATTAATTTAGTGTTAACATGCATTAAAAATATTGAAAGTTTTGATGGAACAGATCAAAACCAATTACCTGATTTCATATATCAAATTGAGAATATTCTGCCATCATTTGAACAATTTGACGCCAATAATAGAAACGTAATTTTTGGTTATATCATCAATTATATAAATAGGCAATCATGTTTCATGTTTTACGGCTAAACTGTACTTCTAAGGTATAAATAATTATATATCATTAGATAGGTATTTTGATGGTGATGTGCAGGCAATTTTTAAAATTTCAAATTAGTTTAAAATAGAGCGAAAAAATCAATTCAAAAGTCACACCAATACCAATGCCATACATGTACATGGTTGGGGCGGAAATGCCTCCTAAATGTATGCTTTAATATTGATAGTGAATTAATGAAACGTGCTAAGCAGCAGTTTAGGAATAAGATGTATGTATGTATGTACATGAATAGATTAGCCTCAAACAAGGATGAAGATAATTTTGAGTATGGAGAAGAAGAAAGGGATAAATACAGAAATTAAAATAAAAGTAAAGAAACCTAAATATAAAGACAAAGAGGAAGGAAAATTTAAATACCTAACCTAATAACAATGGTGGGGGTGAATATGTAAATGAAGAAAAGAATGGACATATTTAGATCAGGATAAAGGAAAGGATAAAGATGAGGAAGATGAAGACCAAGACGAGGAAGAAGATGAAGATGAATATGAAGATAAGGATAAAGATAACTTATCTTAACTTAACCCCTTAACTTAACTTAACTCACCTCACCTCATCTCACCTCCGCTTAAAAACTTACTCCACCTGAGTTCGCTACACATTAATTCACCACACCTTAACTCCCCACACCTAAATCCACCACTACTTCACTCCCCACACCTAAATTCACCACACCTTAATTCACCACACCTAAATCCACCACACTTCAATTCACCACACCTTAACTCACCACACCCCAACTTTCTCACCACACCTCAACTTTCTCACCACACCTTAACTCACCACACCTTAATTCACCACACCTCAACTCACCACAACTAAATTCACCACACCCCTTAAGACCACCACACCTGAATTCATAACACCGTAACTCCCACGCCCAATTCCACCACACTGCAACTCACCACACCCAATTTCAACACATGACATGATATCACTAAAGAAACAATATAAAGAAAAAGAGGAAGGAAAATTTAACTACCTAACCTAATAACAATGGTGGGGGTAAATACGTAAATGGAGAAAAGAATGAAGATATAGATCAGGATAAAGGAAAAGATAAATATGAAGACGAAGGTGAATATGAAGATGAAGATGAAGATGAAGAAGAAGATGAAGATGAAGATGAAGATGAAGATGATGAAGATGAAGATGAAGATGAAGATGAAGAT
>NW_023460119.1:2111-9634 GCF_013731165.1 Rhagoletis pomonella
TGGACTGAACAAAATTTCGTAAAATGGATCAGCAAGTAGAACCAATGATTGGAAATTCAAGGGTAAATTTTCCTACCCCTGCCGAGCGCGGTTACCCTACATAATTTTAAATAGCCTCATAAAAAAATTAAAATTTATAATTGACACTGGGGCGGAGTTTAGTTTAATAAGTCATGATATATGTCACCCCAAGTGGAAACAAAAAGTAAGTGTAGTAGCGAAAGCTTTGGGAGCTGAAACATTTATAAATACAATTTGTAGATTTCCACTGTTTAAGGAATTTAATTTAAATCATTACTTTTGTGAATTCTTGGAGTGTGACTTTAATAAAAAATTTGATGGTCTCATTGGAAATAACATTTTAAAAGATTTGGACTGTGTAATTGACTTTCCAAATAGACTGTTAGTAACAAAAAATGCTGTTTTGTCTCTATTTTTGTCTGAAGAAGAAGAAATGTACAATTAAATATCATACAAAAATAATATTATAGAAATATTCAACTGCGAAATTAACAAATATAATATACAAAATTTTTTTAAAATAGATCATTTACAATTAAATGAAAAAGAAAAGCTTTTAAAATTACTTAACAGATACCAAAATGTATTTTATGATAAAAATGATGACTTAACATTCACTAATGAAATAAAGCATAAAATTAGAACTAAACATGACATGCCAATCTATTCCAGGTTGTATAGGTACCCGGAAGTACATAAAGCAGAAGTCGATAAGCAAATCGCAGATATGCTAAAACAAGGTATTATTAGAAATTCTAGCAGTCCATATAATAGCCCAATATGGGTTGTACCAAAAAATTAGATGCAAATAATAAGCAAAATTGGCGTATAGTTATAGATTATCGCAAATTAAATGATATAACTATAGAAGATAGATTCCCTATACCAAATATGGACGACATATACGATAAGTTAGGAAAAAGTCAGTACTTCACCACTTTAGATTTGGCCAAAGGCTTCCACCAAGTAGAAATGCATCCTGACGATATCGCGAAAACGGCATTTTCGACATCTAGTGTACTTTTCTTAAAAGAGAGACAGAGTTTTTAGGGCATGTAGTTACTCCTGACGGTATAAAGCCAAATCCTGATAAAGTTAAAACCATAGAAAACATAGTACTACCTAAAACACAAAAGGAGATAAAATCCTTTTTGGGGATCACAGGATAGACGTTTTATAAAAGATTATTCACGCGTTGCATACCACATGATTAAGTATTTAAAGCAAGGAGTAAAATTAAATATTAACGATAAGGATTACACAGCTGCTTTTGAGAAATTAAAAACTTTAATTAAAAACTACCCAATACTTATACACCCTGATTTTAGTAAAACGTTTACACTTGTCACAGATGCAAGTAACTTTGCTTTAGGTGCAGTTCTCATGCAAGGGAATCAAGTGATTTCTTTTGCTTGCCGTACACTTAATGGGCATGAAAAAAATTATAGCACAATTGAAAAAGAATTGCTTGCTATAGTTTGGGCTACAAAATATTTCCGTCCATATCTTTTTGGAAGAAGATTTTCAATTAAGACCGATCACCGTCCTTTAGTGTGGTTAAATAATATAAAAGAACCGAATTCTAAGCTACAGAGATGGAAAATTAGACTAAATGAATTTGATTTCGATATTACCTATATTAAGGGTAAGGAAAATGTTATAGCAGATGGCCTTAGTAGATTAAATTATGAAACTACCGAAAATGAAATACAAATAAATTTAAATGAATTATTCGATGAAGATATGAATACAGTACATAGCGCAGAAAGCGACGACTCCGATTTTATCAAGATTAGTGAAAAACCAATCAACCTTTTTAAAAATCAAATTTTTATTGACTATTCAAATACTTTTTCTAGTACAACAAAAATAATTTTTAAAAATAAAATTCGGCACATTTGGAAAATAAAAAATAGAGACAGTGTTCTAAATTTCATGAGAGACAAACTTCCTACTAAAGGATTAGTGGTAGTTTTTTGTCCAAATATTGAATTGTTTAGGGAGTTTCAAATTAACTACATTAAATACTTTGCTAAAAATAAAAATCTTAAAATTCTAAAATCAAATTCATTAATGGAAGATGTGACTGACAGAGAACGACTTTTACAATTAATTCATAAAGAACATATTAAAAATAATCACAGAGGCATTACAGAGGTTTTTGCAGAATTAAAAAAGCACTATTTTCATCCGAATCTTCAGAGAGAAATCCAAAAATTTATAAATAATTGTGAAATATGTAAGTTGGCAAAGTACGATAGAGCTCCCATTAAACACAAATTAAATATTACACCTACACCAGAAAAGCATAATGAAATTGTCCATTTAGATATATGGTTTCCTCAACGTGGGGTGATGTATTTAACCACTATAGATAAGTTAACAATATATGCAACCGCTAATTACCTAGAAGACAGAACCTGGATTTCTATAATAAAAGCGCTGAAAGAAAGAATTCAGTACTTAGGTAAACCGAATAAAGTTGTATTAGATAATGAACTAGATACTATTGCAGTAAGAGAATTCCTCAAAGGGCAAGAAATAAATGTGCATACAACTACACCCTATTTAAAAACAGGCAATGCGGATGTAGAAAGGCTTCACGGTACGTTAAATGAGCATATAAGATTGTTTAACGCCGACCCACTTAATCAAGACGATATTCGTGAAAACGTGTTTAAAGCATTAGTTTCCTACAATAATTCTATACATTCTACTACCAAAAATCGGCCAATCGACCTGATAAATAATCTAGTTTCAAAAGAAGATCTATCAAAGCTTTCAAAAATAATGCACACAAAGAAGAGTAAAAATGTAAATTTGTTAAATGAAAAAAATAATAGAGTTTCTAAGATTAATTTTGAAAATGATATTGTCCAAAATAACAGAGTTAGTAAGTCTAAGCCTAAATATAAGAAAGTTAAAAACTATAAACAAGAAGGAAACTATTTAATATCAGATGACAAAAACTGTAAAAATATATATAAGACACAAGTAAAACCTAAGAATCAATGTACATAGTTAATTTTTTGAATCAACAGGGACTGCCGATTCTGGCGGTGGAGGTGTCATATTGTTAAGTACATACATGTATTCATACATATGTAAGCACATATATATAACATACATATGTACTTACATACATATTTCAATAAACATATTAACATACTCAATTAACATACACTACTTATTAACATTAAGATAGCATAATTATGTTAAGACTTCAGGAGAGTTAACACTCTCTGCATTGTTTTACTGTTAAATACATATATTAAGTAAGCTAACGTTAATATTTATTACATATATATTATGTAAGAAATAAAGAGTTCAGTTGTAAAGAAACATCGAAGAAGGTGGTTTAATTTCGCAACGTGACTATATACTTCATACAACCAAAAAATGTTAAATATTTCATCTCTATGCCTAAGACTGTACCTGCATTTATTTATTTCTTGTTTGTTTTAAAATGTACAAATTACATATATGTATGTATGTAAATGTTTTGTATTCGAAACATTTGCACCCCTATTCTGCAACACTTTCGAATTCGGATTTTGCTACGAATCGTAGGAATGGTTTGCTGCAATCCGAATCGTATCTTTGAACTTTCGAAATTCGTAACAATGGCATGCCTAAAAACGAACGAGTAAGCTTTTTTGCGCAATTTTGTACGAAAACAATTCTGTGAGATAAAGATGTAAATCGATGTGTGTTTGCAGGAAATATTCTTCTTCTTCTTCTTTTTTGGCGCTGTAACCCCCTAAGCGATTTTGGCCGAGTTCAGCAAAGCACGCCAGTCGTTTCTCCTCTGTGCCAACTGACGCCAATTGGAAACGCCAAGTGAAGCCAAGTCCTTCTCCACCTGATCTTTCCATCGCAGCGGGGGCCTACTCAGTCCAAAGTAGCACTTGTCCTCAAGAGTGATTCTGCGTTGGATTTCAATGCTGACATTATTATCGGTGTTAATGCTGGTTCCCAAGTAAACGAAATTCTCTACTTTCTCGAAATTGTAACTGTCAACAGTGACATGGGTGCCAAGGCGCGAATGTGCTGACTGTTTGTTTGATGACAGGAGATACTTCGTCTTGTCCTCGTTTACCACCAGACCCATTCGCTTTTCTTCCCTATTCAACTTGGGAAATGCAGAACAGACTTCGCGGTTTTTGTTACCGGTGATGTCGATGTCATCGGCATAAGCTAGTAATTGCACGCTCTTGTAGCAAATAGTTCCTGAGCGGTTCAGTTCTGCAGCTCTTATTATCTTCTCCAACATCAGGTTAAAGAAGTCACATGAAGTAGAGTCGCCCTGTCTGAAACTCCGTTTTGTGGCGAACGGTTCGGAGAGGTCTTTCCCTATTCTGACGGAGCTGGTGGTATTGCTCAACGACATTTTACATAGCCGTATGAGCTTTGAGGGGATGCCAAATTCAGACATAGCGGCGTATAGGAAACTCCTTTTAGTGCTGTCAAAAGCGGCTTTAAAGCCGACAAAAAGGTGGTGAGTGTCGATCCTTTTCTCGCTGATCTTTTCCAAGATTTGTCGTACTGTGAATACCTGGTCTATGGTGGATTTGTCAGGTCTAAAGCCACACCGATAAGGCCCAATCAGTTCATTGACGGTGGGCTTCAGTCTTTCACACAATACGCTCGATAAAACCTTGTAACTTATGCTTAGAAGGCTGAACCCGCGGTAGTTGGCGCGAATAGCGGGGTAACCTTTCTTGTGGATAGGGCAGAGAACACTTAAATTCCAGTCGTCGGGCATGCGTTCATCTGACCATATTCTGCACAAGAGGTAATGCATGCACCTTATCAACTCCTCGCCGTCGTACTTGAATAGCTCAGCGGGCAGGCTGTCAGCTCCAGGAGCTTTGTTGTTTTTCAGCCGCGTTATTGCTATACGTACCTCGTCATATTCAGGCGGTGGAACGTCGAATCCGTCATCATCGACTGCGAGCTCGGGTTCTTCTTCTCCACAACTTTCCGTGCTGCTACCATTTAGTAGGGCGGAAAAGTGTTCCCTCCATAACTTAAGTACGCTCTGGACATCAGTTACTAGGTCGCCATTATTGTTATTACAGGGGTACGCCCCAGTCTTGAAACCTTCCGTAAGTCGCCTAACTCTCTGATCAAATTTTGGCGCATTCTTCCTGTCGGCCAGCATTTCAAGCTCTTCGCACTCACGTATTTCGACCTCTCTCCTTATTGCGGAAAATACGTCTCGCTTCCCTCTTCAGATCCCTATAGCGGTCCCACATAGCGCGCGTTGCGCCTGATCGCAGTATGGCCCTGTAGGCGGCATCTTTTTTCTCTGCAGCTTCCTGACACTCCTCATCGTACCAGTTGTTCTTTCGGCCCCGCTGAAATCCGACTACTTCTTCGGCGGCGGTACTTAATTAGCGGGAAATGTGGTTCCACTGCTGTAGTTGTTGTTGTTGTAGCGGCACTATTAAGCCCCGCCTTTTTCGGGTCAACTTTCAATCATTTTCGTCAAGCTTAACTAACGGGAGGCCCAGGAAACGAGCTGTTTCAATGGGTTCGAACCAGAGGGAGAGGAGTGTTAGCTGAGTCGGATTGAGCTGGCATGTGAAGAGGTCGTTGGTGTCGTGAGGGGATTCTCCACATGCCGGGCACTCATTGGGGATATTGGGGTCGAGTCTGGACAGGTAGCTGTTGAGGCGGCTACAGTATCCAGACCGTAATTGAGCCAGGGTAACGCGGGTCTCTCTTGGCAATTGAAGCTCCGTCTCTTCTACAGGTGGTGATTGGGCTCTTATTACGGCATTCATAGTTCGAGAGTCAAGGTAGGTGGTGACTGACTCTCTATGGATGTCGTTAATGGCTCGTCTGTATGTCGTCGGGTCCAGTGGTTGGTCTACGTATGGCTGGACTGCGTCCTTGTATACGAATAGGTGCCCCCTGTCGTGCCTGGGCGGAGGCTCCTCCTGAAGCAGAGGTCTGTTTGGGTGTTCGCTTCTGTGACATCCCACCAGAAATTGCTTACAAAGCATTTTGTTGTGTTCCCTTATGGGAAGCACTTGGGCCTCGCTGTGTAGGTGGTGGTTCTGACAAGTCTGTAGCTTCGTCCAACTAGTCCCTGGCGTCCAAACTGGCGCAGCATAGTTTAGAACCGGCCGGCCAATTGCCTTGTATGGTGCCAGCAACGTTTCTTTGTCTTTGCCCCAAGTGCTGCCGGCGAGCGACTTGAGGACCTTGTTGCGGCTCTGTACTTTATTGACAACTGCGGTTGTGTGCGTGGAGTAGGAGAGCAGGCTATCGAAGGTGACCCCTAACATTTTCGGGTTGTTTACAGTCGGTATTGGTGTGCCGTCGACGTGTATACCTAATTCTAGCCTGACCTCCTTCGTCCAGGTGGTGAAGAGGGTCGCCGTTGATTTCGTTGGGGAGAGTGTTAGGCTCCTTGCGGTGAAGAAGCGAGAAAGGCTGGAGAGATAGTCGTTTACTTTTGAGCAGAGGTCATCAATTCCATTCCCGGACGCCAAAATCGAGCAATCGTCAGTGTATGAGATCAGGGAAACTCCCTCAGGTGGCTGAGGAAGCTTCGAGATGTAGAAGTTAAATAATAAGGGGAGAGAACACCACCTTGTGGAACCCCTTGTTTAATTCTTCTTGGTTTCGAGGTTTGATCTCGGAAGATTACTGACGACTGTCGACCACTCATATAATTCGCCGACCAACGCTTCAGTCCCTGTGGGAGTGAGGAGGCCTCGATGTCTTCTAGCAGCGTGGAATGACAAACGGTGTCAAACGCCTTTGACAAGTCCGGCGCTACTAGGACCGCTCTCACAGGGGTAGTTTCGATTTAGGCCACGAGTTATTTGGGTATTTATGGCGTTAAGTGCTGTTGTTGTGCTATGCACTTTACGGAATCCATGCTGGTGCTTCGCTGGGGTCAGGTGGCAGGTGAAGTATGGGAGTAGCAAGGCCTCAACTGTCTTCGCGACCGGGGAAAGGAGCGTTATCGGGCGATAAGAGTCTCCTTTGTTGGCGGGCTTGCCCGGTTTCAGCAGTGGGACCACTCTCCCTGATTTCTACACATCAGGAATGATGAGAATGGCAATATACAGGTTGAGGACCTCCGTTAGGTAAGCTACTCCCTTAGGCTCCAAATGTTTTAGCATCAGCATACAGATTCCGTCGGGTCCAATGGCTTTGGAGGCTTTTGCCTTCCCGATAGCCCCCTTCACTTCACAGCTGGTGAAAACAAGTGGTGCACTGTTTTTTGGCAGCTTGTGCAGCCTCCTGGTCACTCGACGTTTGGCCCTGTCTACCGAAGGATGCAGTGTGAATTGCCTACTGAAGTAGGTTGCGCATTTATTCGGGTCCGACGAAGCGCGACCTTCGAATGAGATTTCCACTCTGTCATCACGCTTCGTTGGGTTAGACAAGGACCTCACGGTTGACCAGAGCTTACTCATGCCAGAAGTGAAGTTTCAGGCCTTCAAGTGCTCCTCTCACTTTTTCCGCTTATGCTGATTTAC